>NW_026865420.1:0-76453 GCF_026571515.1 Ruditapes philippinarum | reverse complement strand
AAATAAAAGAAATATTATATGTGTTTTATTAAATCAGAGTTTAAATGAGTGCTGAACAATGACACCAAATTATATCAATTACATGTATTTCTTTATCTGTATCAATAATGGAAAACCTAGATTTTATCTAAAGTTTTATCAGTGTTTAAGTGTAGTGTAAATATCATGTGTCAATGTACAGTTATTTTTGAACCAATTGCTGCTCACTGTCCAAACATGAAAATGTCAAACTGTTAAGATATCAAAAATGTTTAATGATCTTGCAGTTGTTTAGATAAAGTTATATGATCATGTTATCTTTGGCATAAATTTACACCAGTTCAGGGAAGGTACACTTGAAGTGCTTTATTTTTTTTGTCACCTCTTCTGAGTAGTGCCAAATCTAGTTGTGCATATCATTGGCATTTGCCGATCAAGAGTTATTGCCCTTTAATGACTTTTACTTTGAAAATTTGTCAGATTTCAGGGGGTACCCCTCTTATACCACTTGCAATTTTAATAAACTTTACAGACTTGATTGATAGCTCAAGTACGTGTGCATATTACACAGGTTTCCACTTGAATGATATTTGGCCGAGTTAATGGCTTTTGAAGTGGTTTTTGTGTTGCCAGCTGCACAGAAGCTTGTTTGGACTACTCATTAGGAAGTACTTGCGCAATTTCATCCAAACTTTATAGGGATAATCAATACTAAGTCTAGTTTTGCATTTCATCAGCATTTTTTGGTTCAATGACTTTTGTGAGAGTTATGGCCCTTTAAAGATTTTTATTTTTAAAATTTGGCAGATTACTTCTCTTAAACCAACAATGCAATAATTTCAAAAAAAAACCTTTACAGGACTGATCGGTAGCTTGAGTACTTCTGCATATTACACAGGTTTTTCTGTGAAATTATTTTTAATGAGTAATGACCCTTGAATAGAAAATGGTGTTTCTCTATTAATGATTTTTGTTTCTCTTGGTAACAGTAGCTGCAACATACTATTGGCTATCATGAGACACCACATGTGGTCACTGATCGCTCTTGCTTTAAGAAGAGAATTAATATTGTTTTGAAGTGAGTTTTGCGTATTTTTAGCTCTCTTGTCACAAAATGACATGGTGAGCTTTTGTGATTGCTTTTCGTCTGTCTGTCCATCCATCTGTCCGACCGTAAACTTTTACTTTAAAGGACAACTCCTCACAAACCAATAAGCCAATTTCATGCAAACTTCACAGGAATGTTCCTTTGGTAGTCAACTTTAAAAATTGTCCGAATAATTAAATTCCATGCAGAAATCTGGTTGCCATGGCAATCAAAGTTGCCATGGCAACCGAAAGAAAAATCTTAAAAAATTCTTCTTCTTAAAAACCAAAAGAGCTAGAGCTTAAATATTCAGTGTAAAACATTGTGTAGTCAGTGTCTACCAAGTTTGTTCAAATAAAATCCCAGAGGTCAAAATTGGCCCCGCCTTTGGGGGTCATTGATATTCCTACATGTATAAAGTAAAACACTTAAACATATTCTTTTTAAAATCCCAAAGAGCTAGAGCTAAGATATTAAGCATGAAACATCTTCTAATGCGTGTATACCAAGTTTGTTCAAATAAAAGGCATGGGGTCGAAATTGGCCCTGCCCTGGGTGTCATTGATTTTCCTTATATGTATATAGTAAAACTTTAAAAACTTCTTTTGAAAAGACCAAATAGCTAGAGGTTAGATATTAACCCTTTCCCCCATGAGCATATTGTGAAAAATGGCCGTTTTCACTGAAAAGCCTCCTGTTACAAGTTCAAACTCCTATGAAACTATGAAAAATGCTTCAATACTAATTAAACTTGGCACAAATGTTGACTGTACCATTGCCTTTGTAATGACATGCACAGTCTTAAATTTTCTGTTATCGTGGCAACGAGGGGACATCTCAAAATTGCCAAAAACCACTATTTTGCCTCGATTTTTTCCATTAAAATTTATTTCAAAGTGCTGCAACTTCTCAAGGGATTGACATTGAGTCAAAGGCTTTTCAGCGTTGGTTACACTTTACATTATGATCGACCTGGGGTCATTTTTAGCCTCTCACAAGTCCAAAATTTTCTTGGCGATGAGGGGGCCTCTGCCCCCCTTCAAACCCCCCTAACAGAAGGGGGCATATCCCCCTTCTGGCAACCCCCTGATGAATCTTTTGGATGGGGGCGGCGCCGAAAAAGTGCTCAATTTTTAAGCAACATTTCTCAAACGAAAACATGTGTTAGGGGCCCAAATAATGACATTTTTTCACTATTTGAGGCCTAAAAAGGGGGGGGGGGGGGGGGTCGAAAGTGCGTTGTTTCGCGTATATATGAGGTAAAGGGTTAAGCAAATTGTCATAATTTTACCTTGAAGGTTAATGGCAATATAAAGGTCAAGGTCACATCAGAAGAATTCAATATCTTGGTTTCGTCATGTGTTCTTTTGTCCAACAAAGTTATGACAATTTAAGCCAAATTCATTATTTATCTTGACAGTTAAGGTCAGATAAAGGCCAAGGTCATATTTGAATAACATTACATCTCAGTTATATGTGCTCTTTTGCCTAAGTATACCTAAAATAAAAAATCGAGCAAAATCAAACATTTGACCTTGAAAGCCAATGTCATTTATCAATCAAGGGTAAGTTCAGTCTTGTCACTTTGAAGGTCTTGTCCAAATGGTTGTTTTGTCTGGCGTGGGTTCGATCCCCGGAAGATGCTATTGTAGTTTAGCGCGGAGGAATTTAAGGTAGTCTAGTACTGGTGTAACTCTCCAGGAACGATGGTTAGGAAACTACCCGCCTATATGACTGAAATACTGTTGGAAAAAGGCGTAAAATGAAACAAACAAACGAATGGTTGTTTTGTCAAAGTATAAGTTACATACATGTACTTAAGATGTTTGCTGTTTTCGATTTGCAATAGATTTTTTCTGATATAACTCATATCAACTGATACAGATAAGACCTGTTGTATTAATGCATGTAAGATATTATTTTAGTTTCATGTGAATAAGAATAGAAAATATCAATAAAATGTTTTATTATTTTTGCTTTAAAAGGCTTTGTTTATCTTATCTGAGGGAAAGCATGTGTTAATAAAGGAGAGCTGCATAAACAGGTAGTGTGTGTTTATTGGCAGTTAAACACTGTTTTTAGCTCGACTATCCGATAAGAATAAGTAGAGCTATTGTAGTCACCCGAGCGTCTGCGTCCGTGTCGGCGTAACCCCTTATGTTAAAGTTTTTGTAATACCTCAAACATTTTCAAAGTCCATTGACATATGGCTTTGAAACTGTGCACACTTGTTCACCATCATGACCCCAACCTGTAAACAGGAGGAGGTAACTCTATCAAGCATTTTGACAGAATTATGCCCCCTTTTCGACTTAGAATTTACGTTAAAGTTTTTGTAATACCTCAAATATTTTCAAAGTCATTGACATAAGGCATTGAAACATGTTGAAATTTTATACTCTTCTTTGAGAGCATAATAGGACTCTCTCCAAGGCCTATAACTGTAATATGGATTTAAAGAAAATTTTTGCCTTTTTCTTTACTGAGAAAATTTTACCTTTTAATCAAGGCTTTTTTTACTATCAAACACTAAGAATAGTCGAGCATTGCTGTCCTACCGACAGCTCTTGTAAGCTCACCTGAGTACATTGTGCACAAAGGGTGACCTTTTGGGATCACTCTGCATCCGTCGTGTGGTGTACATCAATAATGGCATAAAACTTTTTCTTAAAACAGCTCCTCCTATACCATGCAATAGGCCAATATTCTTAAAACTGAGCGGGAAAGTTCCTGGCATATTGTTCAAAGAATTCCATTCCATGCTAAATTCTGGTTGCAATGGCAACTGAAAGAAAAAAAAAAACTTCTAAAAAACTCCAAAGAGCTAGAGCTTAGATAATTAGTGGGTGTCTACAAAATTTGTTCCAAGAAGTCAAAATTGGCCCTCCCCATAGGGTCATTGATTTATTTTATATGTACAGTCATGTTCATAGAATTATAGTAAAAACAAAGAAAATCTTCTTAAAAAACCTTAAGAGCTAGAGCTTAGATATTTAGCATGAAACATCTTTTAGTTGGCATATACAAAGTTTGTTCAAATTAAACCCCTGGGGTCAAAATTTGCCCTGTTCAAGGGGGTCATCGATTTTCCTTATTGGCCGGGTTGCACTGGTGCAAACCCGTGTTATAGAATGGTGTATGTCGGGCGGGGAAAACTTTTCGTAACAGTTTTCACAGCAACTACTTATCACAGCCTCTTGATATTTGGCATACAGCATTTACACGTAGTCCCATAACGTGGGATTCAATTTCAGGTCTGTCACGCATCCACTTCCTGTTTATCTACTTAGTTAAATTTTCCATGTAGGAAATTTTGGTAACAGTTTTCTCAGCAACTACTTATCACACAGCCTTTTGATATTTGGCATACAGCATTGACACATGGTTCCATACCATGGGATCCACACCGTGGGATTCAATTTCAGGTCTGACGCTTATCCACTTCCTGTTTATCGACTTAGTTAAATTTTCCACATTTATGGTCAATAGTAGGAAATTTTCGTAACAGTTTTTTGAGCAACTACTGATCACAGTCTCTTGATATTTGGCATACAGCATTCACACGTGGTCCCATATCGTGAAAAATGATTTCAGGTCTGTCGCTCATCAACTTCCTGTTTATCAACTTAGTTAAATTTTCGACATTAATGGTCAATGGTAGGAAATTTTCGTAACAGTTTTCTCAGCAACTACTTATCACACAGCCTTTTGATATTTTGCATACAGCATTGACACATGATCCCATAATGTGGGATTCAATTTCAGGTCTGTTGCTAATCCACTTTCTGTTTACTGACTTAGTTAAATTTTCCACATTAATGGTCAATAGTAGGAAATTTTCGTAACAGTTTTCTCAGCAACTACTTATCACACAGCCTCTTGATATTTGGCATACAATATTCATTCAGACATGGTCCCATACCTTGGGTTTTTATTTCAGGTTTGTTGCTCATCCACTTTCTGTTTACTGACTTAGTTAAATTTTCGACATTAATGGTCAGTGGTAAAATTTTTTCTTAACATCACAGCATCATGTTATTTTTATTATACAAATGCAACCTGGTCTTTTCTGTTTTTGATCCATTTTATGTAAATATTAAAAACAAACAAAATGTCTTCTTGTAAAAACCTTTAAGACGTTTTTGGGAGTTTGCATATTAAAACGGTTCAATAGAATTTCTTTAAACTTGGCATGTTGTTAGAATATGATAACAGAAACATTTTAAGTGAAAAAAAATGGGTCACCAGTTTATATAGCATGAAAATCTCAATAAATTTGAACTTTCACTCTTGAATTCTTCAAAGGTACTATAGACGCTTCAGCTTAGATATTTGTACTCTCCTGCGCATCGGTCGAATGTTCCACTATCGCTCACGTCTGAAGTAACGGGAGTGTATTCAGTAAGCTGCGAAGGGAGCGTAAGATATTTGATATGAAACATTGTCTAGTAAATCTCTACAAAAAAGTTGTTCAAATTCTAGCCCTGAGGTCAAAGATTTTTTATATGTATATAGTAAAAACTTAAAAAAAAGATTTTTTTTAAATCAAAAAGAGATAAAGCTTAGTTTCCATAGTAACCAATGACATTTCATAGCAAACTGTAAATGTTCATAGCAACAAGTGAATCTAAAATTGAATTTTATAGGAGGAACTGACTTCCAAGGAAACTATTTATTTTGTATATTGCAACCAGTGACTTCTTATGTATTTAGAAATAGCAGCCAGTTATAATTTTACTCATACATTGTTTCAGATACAAATATGAATTTTGTGTCTGCTTTCATTTATAGTTTACAATATAACTGTTTCCTTGTCTTGGAGAGTATTAATATTCAGGTTAGCTATATTAGGCCCATCATGGCCCTTTTAATTATTCTTCTTTGTGTATAGTGACAAAATCACGAGGTACATGTATGTTAGAATGAACATTATTTTAAAAATCTGTAATGAAATTAGAAAAATAGCATCTTATCACCAGTATTATTAACATGGGCCAAGTTGACTCATACTGAGTTTATATAGGGCGGAGATGACTTTGGTGACAATTTATGTGTTTAGGACCGAGCTGGTTAGAAATAGCTGGACAGCATTCCAGTAAGGCAGTTGAAATTTTGTAAATCTGAAAATGGCATGAATTAATGGCAAATAGGATTTATATCATGAATTCCTCTGACTTGATTTTATTTTATCTTATTTAGCAGCTGATCAGATCATATTATACATGTAGTTTTAGTTCCGACAGGGACTTTGGATTCTTTCATGTGAGGAACCTTTCCCTTTCCAGCTAGCTTACGGAACATGTGTGGCTCTATCTGGTGCCTGTTTGTTCCTGAAATAATGTGCGAAAAGGCACCCGGGGTCTTCCTCCACCAGTAAAGCTGGAACATCACCATACATGTATACTGTGTGTCGGTGTGACGTAAAAACCCAATCAAGCAAACTTATAATAAAAACTTCTTTTATTAGGCACCCATTGGTGGAACATCCAAGAATCATCCTTTGTCTACAGCCTGTCACAGGCATCTGGACCAAAAGAAATTTGTCATGATGTGTTATACAGAGAAGGAGAGAACAGACAGAGAGAAGTTACCTACACACCAAGACTGGTCGCATTTGATTTAAAAGTAATTTTAACCCTTACCACACTAAATGTCTTAAATATACTTGTCTATCATTCAATCTGGACTTAAACATGAATTATTATGCTCCCCGAAAAAATTTCGAGGGAAGCATATAGTCGTCGGGTTGTCCGTCCGTCCGTCTTTAGTACCATTTTGTGAGTACGTCAGTCCGTCCGTACGTACGTCCCGAATTCGTGTCCGGTCCATAACTTTGTTATTTGAAGTCGGATTTTAAAACTATTTCACAGAAGGGATCACCATATTGAGACGACATGTCGCGCGCAACATTTGGGTCGCTACCTACTGAAATGATCACCATATTGAGATGACGTGTCGCGCACAACATTTCGGTCGCTACTTTGAAGGTCAAGGTCACAGCATCACCTTGCAGCAAAATCTTGTCCAGTCCATAACTTCGTTATTTGAAGTCGGATTTTAAAACTATTATACAGAAATGATCACCAAATTGAGACGACGTGTTGCGCGCAACATTTGGGTCGCTACCTTGAAGGTCAAGGTCACAGCATGACCTTGCAGCAAAATCGTGTCCGGCCCATAACTTTGTTATTTGAAGTCAGATTTTAAAACAATTTCACAGAAATGATCACCATATTGAGATGACGTGTCGCGCACAACATTTGGGTCGCTACTTTGAAGGTCAAGGTCACAGCATCACCTTGCAGCAAAATCGTGTCCGGCCCATAACTTCGTTATTTGAAGTCGGGATTTTAAAACAATTTCACAGAAATGATCACCATATTGAGACAATGTGTCGCGTGCAACATTTGGGTGGCTACCTTGAAGGTCAAGGTCACAACATGACCTTGCAGAAAAATTGTGTCCAGTCCATAACATCGTTACTTGGAGTCGGATTTAACAACTATTTCACAGAGATGATCACCATATTGAGACAATGTGTCATGCACAACATTTGGGTTGTTTTTACACTTTGAACTTTGTCTGTGACATAACTCTGACACTACAAGAGGTATACCCTCCTGTGTCCAAAACCTATTCGGGGAGCATCACCCGGTTCAACCGGCTCTTGTTCTTAGGGAAAATTTCAAATTATGTTGTAACTGAATTGCAGTCGACTATACAGAAGCATAGGCCTGGAAGTCCTAATTTGAAGAAATTTTGGAGGATATGTAAAAAAGGATATACATCACCTCAGTAACAATAGTTTGAAGTTTCTCTACCCAGGACTTCTTCTTTCATGTCTGGAATGTGCCTGCTATTTTTATATAGAGGGAAAACAGTTTGAAGTCATTGTATGATTTATATATGTATGAGGCTTAAGCTATTGGTGCAACTCCAACATAAATTTACCAAAAAACAAGGGTGCCATAGTCACAAAATACGCCCGTTTACGAAAGCTTTAGATGGAGATGGGGGCATTATGGATAAGTGTTATCTAGCAAGCAAGTTTTTATTCTTGGCACTGTGTTGTTAAATGAACCTTAAAACAAATCAGTAGGGAAGATATGCACAGGATGTGTGACCTTGACCTTGGTCGCAGGGACCTGAATTTTATGCACGGCACTCAGCCTCACAATGATGAACATTTGTGCCAAATTATATTGAAATCCCTCTATGCATGTAGAAGTTTTGCTCCAGACAAGCGTTTTTCTATGAGCTCTAACGGTGACCTTCACCTTTGACCTAGAGACTTGGTTCATGTGCAGGGCACTACGTCTCATGGTGGTGAACAATTCTATAAAGTAACATTAAAATTCCTCCATGCATGTAGAAAATATGCTCCGGACAACATCTGGATATTTAATCATCTCCAGTGACCTTGACCTTGCAAATATTAACCTAAATTAAATGTGTCACACCTGTAGTCATGATAGTTGCCATTTGTGCTACAATCCATCAATAAATGATGACTAAATGGTCCCTATACACATCTTCAAATTTTTATCTATGTGTAACCTTGACTTTGGTCGCAGGGATCTGAATTTTGCGTGCGACACTCAGCCTCACAATGGTGAACATTTGTGCCAAGTTATATTGAAATCCCCCTATGAATGTAGAAGATTTGCTCCGGACAAGCGTTTTTCAATGAGCTCTAAGTGTGACCTTGACCTTTGACCTGGAGACCTGGATCATGCATGGAGCAATACATATCATGGTGGTGAACATTTCCATAAAGTATTATAAAAATTCTTCCATACATGTAGGAGATATGCTCCAGACAAAATCTGGATATTTCACCATCTTTAGTGACCTTGACCTTGCATATATTGACCTAAAGTACATGTGTCACAGCCGTAGTCATGATAATGACCATTTGTGTTACAATCCCTCAATAAATGATGATTAAATCGTCCCTATACACATCTTCATATTTTTATCTAAACTTTGACCTCTATGTGTGACCTTGACCTTGGCTGCAGGGACCTGAATTTTGTGCGCGACACTCCGCCTCACAATGGTGAACATTTGTGCCAAGTTATATTGAAATCCCTCTATGCATATGGAAGTTTTGCTCCGGACAAGCGTTTTTTCAATGAGCTCTAAGTGTGACCTTGACCTTTGACCTAGAGACCTAGTTCATGTGCATGACATGGCTTCTCATAATGGGTGAACATTTCTATGAAATTTCATTAAAATCCCTCCATGCCTGTAGGAGATATGCTCCGGACAAAATCTGGATATTTCATCATCTTTAGTGACCTTGACCTTGTATATATTGACCTAAATTATATGTATCACAGCCATAGTCTTGAAAATGACCATTTGTGTTACAATCCCTCAATAAATGATGACTAAATGGTCCATATACACATCTTCATATTTTTATCTGAACTTTGACCTCTATGTGTGACCTTGACCTTGGCCGCAAGGACCTGAATCTTGCGCGCGACACTCCGCCTCACAATGGTGAACATTTGTGCCACGTAATATTGAAATCCCTCTATACATGTGGAAGTTTTGCTCCGGACAAGCATTTTTCAATGAGCTCTAAGTGTGACCTTGACCTTTGACCTAGAGACCTGGTTCATGTGCGCGACACTGCTCCTCATAGTGGTGAACATTTCTATGAAGTTTCATTAAAATCCCTCCATACATGTAGGAGATATGCTCCGGACAAAATTGGACGCCGCCGCCCGCCCGCCAGGGGCGTTCCCATAATACGTCCCGTTTTTCAAACGGGCGTATAAAAAAAAGAGTTCATTTTTGGGTCTCCCTTGGCCTCTGTACTTACCCTCTTCATTCACTGCCAAACTTCGATACTGTATTTGATTATATTTCACCTTTACAAAATCTTTACTTTGAAATATTTATGCTTTGTTTTATCCGAGAGCATATAGAAAATTATTATACCCCCACCACAAAATGTGGGTTGGGGCTATAATGGATTCGCTTTGTCGCGTCGTTCGGTCGGTCGGTCGGTCCGTCTCCATTTTCGTTTCCGCTCTATAACTCGTATACCAATTGAAGGATTTTCTTCAAACTTGGCTCAAATGTTCACCTCAACAAGGGGATGTGCAGAACCCATGTTGCCCATGTGTCAGCTTAAGGTCAAGGTCACAATTGAAGGTCAAATATCAAACAATCAAATATTACACAGTATGTCGTGTCCGCTCTGTAAGTCCTACACTAATTGAAAGATTTTCTTCAAACTTGGCTCAAATGTTCACCTCAACAAGGAGATGTGCAGAACCCATGTTGCCCATGTGTCAGCTCAAGGTCAAGGTCACAATTGAAGGTCAAATATCAAACAATCAAATATTACACAAAATGTCGTGTCCGCTCTGTAAGTCCTACACTTATTGAAAGATTTTCTTCAAACTTGGTTAAAATGTTCACCTCAACGCGGGGATGTGCAGAACCCATGTTGCCCATGTGTCAGCTCAAGGTCAAGGTCATAATTGAAGGTCAAATATCAAACAATCAAATATTACACAGTATGTTGTGTCCACTCTGTAAGTCCTACACTTATTGAAAGATTTTCTTCAATCTTGGCTCAAATGTTCACCTTAACAAGGAGATGTGCAGAATCCATGTCACCCTTTTGCCGGCTTAAGGTCAAGGTCACACTTGCAGGTCAAAAATTGACTTAGAAAATATTCTTTAATTTTAACATTTATTTGAATATTTCTGAAGCTAGACAAGGTATTTGCTTGAAACTTAAAATATATATGAAGTGTCACAATTAAGATATGCTGGTCAAGTTTCATAACTCTGTATTGCATTTTAACAAAGTTATGCCCCTTTTTAAGTCTTCAAATTTACATACAGTCAAATATTAGACAATTTGTCGTGTCCGCTCTATAAATCCTATACTAATGGAAGAATTTTCTTCAAACTTTACTCAAATGTTCACCTCAACAAGGTTATGTGCAGAATCCATGTCACCTTTGTGCCAGCTAAAGGTCATGGTCACACTTGAAGGTCAAAAATAGACTTAGAAAATGTTCTTAAATTTTAACATGTACTTGAATATTTCTGAAACTAGCACAGGTATTTGCTTGAAACTTAAAAGATATATGAGGTGTCGCAAATAAGATATGCAGGTCAAGTTTCATTACTCTGTATTGCATTTTGACAAAGTTACGCCCCTTTTTAAGTCTTCAAATTTACATACAATCAATACTAGACAATATGTTGTGTCTGCTCTATAAATTCTATACTAATGGAAGGATTTTCTTCAAACTTTACTCAAACGTTCACCCCAACTGGGCGATGTGCAAAACCCATCTAACCCTTGTGCCAGATTAAGGTCAAGGCCACACTTGAAGGTCAAAAATTGACTTATAAATAAAATGTTTAGTACATTGGGAAAATGAAAGGTTATTTGTAACTGTTTCAAACATGATTCGATAATATATATTTATACTTTTAACTGTACAATTAGTCTTTTTTCACCAGAGATAATTTCTTTTTATGTATTTGTGCCACTTAAGTTATTCCCTTAACCACCTTTCCAAGTCGTCTTCTGTCAAGGACATTGGTGGGGGTATGAATCGCATTCAGCGATAGTTCTAGTTAATTTTGGCTTACATGTATATAAATAGGGAAGTTTAAAGACACTGAAGCAGGAAGGTTTACTGTACGAGACTGGAGCTGATGGTGATGATATAAAATGGATGGGGGATGTGACCATGCATAAAGAAGTCTCGGAACCTCTAAACCCCTATCTTAAGAGTTTGGAACAAGTTGAAATTGAGGATCTGTCCATAAGCAAAGATATTTCAGGTAAGTGTAAATTGTGGGTGTACAGGTCAAAGTCAAAATAATTTAAGATTTTGTCTTGTTTTCAATTATATATTTTATAAAGTTCATGTATATAACCAATAACCCACACGACTTGTGGAGAATTCTATAAATATCCTTTTTAATGTATTGTTAATATGCTATTGATAAAGAGAGTGGAAAAGTTGTTATATTTTATCTTTTTACATTTTTCATTACAATTATTGTTCAATGACCAATCTCTAAAACAGCAATTTTAGCTCTTTTCTGTAGCAAAAATTGAGAATATTGTCAATTTAAGCCTAAGAATTAAGATATTTTTTTCTTTCTGTAAAAGGGCAAAAAATTTTTAATTGTTGTTATGGATTTTTTAACACATTTTATCTCACCAAATTTGTATAATAATAATTCGCTTAAATAGTGAATTAAAAAAAAAAAAATGTTTTTTTCTTCCCTACAAAAAACTAAATCATATTTTTTCATTTTTTCCCAAAAAACAAAGGAAGCAAAAGATGGCACAGGTATAAGGTTAATTGTAATAGGACATAAAATGATATTGAAAAGCTAAGATTTTACCATTTTTAGCTCACCTGAGTACAACGAGCTCATGGTGAGCTATTGTGATCCCACACCGTCGTCAACATTTTCTTTAAACAATATCTCCTCAAAAACCAATGTCTGCACAGTAACCAAACTTTACAGAATCATCCTTGGGTGGTCCTCTTCCAAAGTTGTTCAAATGGTTTCGGTCTGTTGTATAAGTAGGTCACGGGGCTAAGATAGGAGTTTAGAAAATGCAAACTCTTAAAAATCTTCTGTCTGAAAGAACAAGGCCTAGAGCTTTTATATTTGGTATATGATATCACTTAAAGGTCCTCTACCAAAGTTGTACAAATTATAGCCCTGGGGTCCTAATTGGCCTCGCTCCAGGGCGTCATAGGTTTTCCTTATGTGTATATAGTAAAAACTTAAAAAATCTTTTTGTTTGAAAGTACAAGGCTTAGAGCTTAGATATTTGGTATATAATATCATCTAAAGATCCACTACCTAAATTGTTCAAATTATAGCCCTGGGGGTCATAGGTTTTCCTTATATGTATAAAGTAAAAACTTAAAAAACCTTCTCCTCAGAATTGACAAAGGCTAGTGGTTAGATGTTTGGCATGAAGCATTGTGTAGTGGAACTCCACCAAGATTGTTCAAATTATAGCCCTAGGGTCAAAATTGGCACTGCACCTTGTTCATAGATTTTCCTTATATGTTTTTAGTAAAAACTTTAAAAAATCCTCCTGTCTGAAGGTACAAGGCTTAGAGCTTAGATATTTAGTACATAATATCATCTATAGGTCCTCTACCAAAGTTGTTAAAATTATAGCCCTAGGGGTCAAAATTGGCCCCGCCCCGAGGGTCATAGGTTTTCCTTATATGTATATAGTAAAAACTTAAAAACCTTCTCCTCTGAATTGACAAAGGCTAGAAGTAAGATATTTGGCATTAAGCATAGCTCTCTTGTTTCATGCTTGATGGGATTTATTTATTTGGTATTCTTGAAGTGCTCTCTCAACTGTTTTGACAAAGGTTTAAGTTTCTAACCATGAGCAATTTATTAACTGTTTTTATTTTCTTTATAGATGAAGAAAAGTATGGTGACCATGACCTTGGCACAGAGAAAAAGAAACAAGTCTGTCAAGCTGGAAAAGGTGATGAAAGAGACACTTTGTCAGAAACGAAACCAGTTAATTTAGAAGATCACATAAATGTATGGTCCGATTTTCTTGGCACTAGTTTCCATCCAAAATCTGTTCACGTCGTACAAGAGTACCGTCATAAAGATAAGTT
This sequence comes from Ruditapes philippinarum, assembly GCF_026571515.1. Taxonomy (NCBI): domain Eukaryota; kingdom Metazoa; phylum Mollusca; class Bivalvia; order Venerida; family Veneridae; genus Ruditapes; species Ruditapes philippinarum. The sequence continues at coordinate 62,725 of NW_026865420.1, read as the reverse complement.
CAGTCCCTTTGATTTGTTCAATTCTGCAAACGAGGTCTTTTCCAATTACGAATCCACATGTGAATGGGAAGATAGAATCCACTATTTTACAGAAGAATGTGATAATTTACAAGGATTCCATATACTGATGGATACACATGATGGATGCGGCGGCCTTGGAGCTGGAATTCTGCGTTACTTAGAAGACGAATTTCCAGGAAAAGGAATCTTTACTTTTGGCTTCACACCTGCTGACAGTCCAGATAGTACTGCTAAGGAGCGAGCCACAAGAATTATAAATTCGGCATTAGCATATGATAATGTGACAACCCATAGTTCTCTTTTTGTGCCAGTCTCGCTGGCATCAAGTGTATGGCAAAAATTAGGAAAGCCAATAGAAATTCCATACTTGAACTATAAACCGATGGCGTATCACACTAGCGCCATATTGGCTTCAACCTTAGACACTCTGTCACTCCCATATAGACTTGAAACAAATGCAATCAATCTAAGGGACATAACGCATTCCTTCAACAGTCAAGGTCGAAAGGTTGCAACATTAAACACAAGTTTTCCTCTTGGTCTTTACAAAGATGAAAGTTTAATAGACTTTTTCAGCCAGTATGGCGAAAGGTTTCCTTGGCAACCAGTCACACCTCATGTCAAGAATGAGAAAAAACCTTTCATTCAGTCGGTAGTGATGCGAGGTGTAACAAATGCGATGGTACAAAGTAAGACAGACCCATCAAAACTTCCAGAATATCTTGCTAGATTAACTTCTAAAGAAGAGGTTTTAAGAAATTATCTCACACACATGAGTCAAGGGAATTTATTTGCTACAAACTGTCTAGAAAGTGCAATAAAAACAAAAGTTCCTTATCCACAAATTTTCAACGAAAATGTAACAAGCGATGGACTCATCTGTTCGACACAAAGACCAGAAGGAAAGCTGGTAGACTCGGTTCCAATGCTCACATCATTACAGTCAACACCGGAAGCAGGGGACGTAATTAGACAACTGTATGAATCAGCAGCTAAGATGAACATTAAAAAACATCACCGATACATGTCGGCTGGTTTAGAAGAAGACGATTATCAAGAAACTTTGGATAATCTTAAAGCTTTGGTGACATGCTACAAAACGGATGCAGAAGCGTTATAAACCTTGGATTTACTTAAGTAGAATGTTAATGTCATTTAAGTAACTTAAAGATAGTGTGCCAGTTGTCCGTCTGCAAAATAAGATCAACAAGCAATGACTGTGCACATGTTTTATGGTGTAACTTGAGTTAGAGGCAGTGCCTGTGGGATGGTAATTCCCCTGTGCGGATTTCAGAGAAACATGAAGGATTTGGTTATCTGCAAAAAGTCAATCCACCCATGCAACCATCACATTATTCTTTGCCGTCTGTTCATGATTTACATTGTTTTCTATTCAGTGAATACTTGACCGTAAAAGTGAAGTTTTGTCAAAATTAAAGAATGTAAAAGTGATGTTTTAAGATATTTAGTGGGATATTTAGTGTTAATACTTGAACGAAATAGATTAACATCTTGATAGATTACCGATCAATTGCATATAAAAATATTATGTCACAAACCTGTGTTGAAGCTGAAGTGATATTTGTATGTCTTTAACATTATTCATTGCATGAAATGTCGGCAATAACTATCTTTCTAATTTTTTTTTTACATTTTTTATGATTTACTTCAAAAAGCTTTCCCACATCATGAAAAAATCTAGTTGAAGCCAACAACCTTGACAACTAGGCCACATATGCTTACTGTAGATCTTGTTGCATATGGACACACAGGTAGCATATTTTGTATTTACGCATACATTAATAAAGCAATATTTGTTAAACATCTACTATCCCCGTGGAGTGCCGTAGACCAGTGATTATATGAAGCCTGAGGTCCAAGGGTCTATTGGTTTTGAAGTTATTGGTCCAAAACCATTTTAACATTTACAATAAATGTGATCTTGACATCTGTGAAGTTTGAGGACAGAGGGCCCATTGATTGTCGAGTTAAATGGTTGGAAACCATTTGGACTTAAAGGTTAATTTGACCTTGACTCCCTGCTAAAAAGAAACATAGGGGTCATCTACTGGCCAAAACCAATGCACCTGTAAAGTTTGAGGGCCATGGACCCATTAGGCCAGTAAATGAAAAGATTAACCTAGAACTAATTGCAAATTTTTTTTAGCAACATCTCACGAAAGAACATAATCTGAAGTGTTTATCATAAAAATTCCTGAAATTTTGCGAAAACAATAAAAAAGATATAGGTTTTTAAATGTAGCGTTTTTTGTCATTTTGCACTTGGCTTGACTGCGCTACCATACCAGTAGAATTCTCGCGCACAAGTCCGTGAAATCGTACATGGATTGTTGAGTTATTGGTCACATCCCCCAAAACAAGAGGGCCATGATTGCCCTGAAGTCGCTCACCTGTATATAGGCCCCCGGGGCAGGGCCAGTTTAAACCCCAGGGCTTTTATTTGAACAAACTTGGAAGACACCCATTAGAAGATGTTTCATGATGTTTAGTTTTTACTACACACATATAATGAAAAACAATGACCTCCCCCCCCCCCCGGCAGGGCCAATTTTAACCCAAGGGCTTTTATTTGAATAAACCTGGTAGACACCCATAAGAAGATGTTTCATGCTAAACATCTAAGCTCTAGCCCATTGGGTTTTTTAAAAGAAGATTTTTAAGTTTTTACTATACACATATAGTTAAAAACAATGACACCCCTGGGGCGGGGCCAGTTTTGACCCCAGGGCTTTTATTTGAACTTTGTAGACACTTACTAGAAGATGTTTCATGCTTAATATCTAAACTCTAGCTATTTGTATTTTTAAAAGAAGATTTTTAAGTTTTTGCTATATGCATATAAGGAAAATCAATGACCCCCGGGGCGGGGCCCATTTTGACCCCAGGGCTTTTATTTGAACAAACTTTGTAGACATTCACTGGAAGATGTTTCATGCTTAATATCTAAACTCTAGCTATTTGGGTTTTTTCAAAAAAGATTTTTTAAGTTTTTACTATATGCATATAGGGAAAATCAATGACCGCCTGGGGCGGGGCCAATTTTGACCCCAGGGCTTTTATTTGAACAAACTTGGTAGACACTCACTAGAACATGTTTCATGCTAAATATCTTAGCTCTAGCTCTTTGGGTTCTTTAAAAGAAGATTTTTTAAGATTTTACTATATGCTTATAGGGAAAATCAATGACCCCCCTGGGGCAGGGCCAATTTTGACCCCAGGGCTTTTATTTGAACAAAATTGGTAGACACTCACTAGAAGATGTTTCATGATAAATATCTTAGCTCTAGCTCTTTGGGTTCTTTAAAAGAGGATTTTTTAAGATTATAGGGAAAATCAATGACCCCCTGGGGCGGGGCCAATTTTGACCCCAGGGCTTTTATTTGAACAAACTTGGTAGACACTCACTAGAAGATGTTTCATGCCATAAATCTAAGCTCTAGCTCTTTGGGTTTTTTAAAAGAAGATATTTAAAGTGTTTCCTTTCGGTTGCCATGGCAACCAGAGTTCTACATGGAATTAAATTCTTTGAACAATTTTTGATGGTGACCATCAAAGGAACATTCCTGTGAAGTTTGGATGAAATTGGCTTAGTGGTTTATGAGGAGATGTCATTTAAAGAAAAAGTTTACGGACGGACGAAAAGCGATCACAAAAGCTCACACTGTCACTTTGTGACAGGTGAGCTAAAAAGGGTTCACTGGTCATGACCAATCTCCATTCCGAAATTGAAGTTCCCACGCCCAAGCATTCTCATGTTATTGATAAAAAATGGTCTGATCTACAGACTCACGAACCTACCAACATGTGCAAAGCAATATATCCCCCACTACTCTGAATCGGAAGGGGGTATAATTATTTAAGAATATTTGCAAATTCAATCTCAATTTCTAGATATTGTAAATAATATCATTCTCATCTATGAATTTAATACATTCAAGAAAAATAAAATCAAAGACAAATACAAAGATTCTTTGTAAGAAATTCATTTTATTTAAACCACACAGAAAATGTACCTTGATTTATGTTGACTTTCAAAATTTGTTATGAAAATTGTGTAAATGTGATGTCCACAAACACATATTCTATATAAAATTGTAAGTTTCCTCTTGATTGTTAACAAAAAATTCTACCTAAATTTTAACTACAATGTAACAATAAACACTAGTTACTGAATCTAAAATGAAAAGCGTACATATGAAGTCCATTCCAGTGTTACTTATGCAGTATAAGAAAGTCTGGCAAATTTGTTTCACAGAAACTTTTGGTCCCTCTAAGCACTTTCTTAGGCCTTGAAATTTGATAAAAAAAACTTTAAGATGAAGACCAGTCTTATGCACATTCTGATTGGTTGATTCAGATATCAAAGTTTCAAACAAGCCAATGGAATAGGCTTTATATTTAGACTGGTCTTCAATTCTATATCCCCCACACATGTGAATGCTACAATATGATTGGTGGCGAATAATTTGTAAATTGACCAATGGGTAAGACTAGTTTTAACCGTTAATCTACTGAACTTGTGTAATGAATGTGCCCAGCTTTGTATATGGAATTGTTGATTAAAAGATACAGGGATTTTGATATTAATATTCCAAAGTTGAGCTACCAACAGTATAGGGCCTGGCCAGACTGCACAGATGTACAGGCTTGCCTGGCTCTATATAGGTGGCAATGACTTATCATGTACTGTTTCAGCAGAATAAGGGTTTAAAGAATGTTCAATAATTTCAGACCCGAAGTAACACAGAATATTAAGGTTTTAAGTATGTAATAATCTCATACCCAAAATAATGAAATTTTACATGGTACATATAGCAGATTGAGCAATTAAAGATGGGTGACTTAACAATATGTTTACAAGTACATCATTACAACAAAAGAACAAAACAATACTGTTTGGTGAATATAAATGGATTTAAATCGATACACAAATCATGTTACCTAAACGTATAATTTCTGTAATACATTGTAGAAATATGTTGTAGACCATTTCCTTAATGATGGCAGCAAGTTCAATTTCTACAGGTTCATGAGTTTTATCAGAATACAGCGATAAAATAAAAGAAAAGTATGGAAGACTAACAGTGTCAAAATTGTTAAAATAATGAAATGTAATTGATGTATATAACCGTAATGTACAAATGAATGATGCTGGATGTTGATTTAACATAACGTAAAATTGCCTTATTATTCAAAAGTGATTTTTCTTTTACTTTTAACTCCTGTGACCTTCGCCCAGTCACCCCCAAACTCCATCACGGGTAGGGGTGCCAACATGCCAAAAATTTAACAATTTAAGTGCCTGTTGTTGAATAAAATTATCAAAACTGCTTGATTCAAGATTTTTTTTCCAAATTTCCCATTTGCACCAATGAGGATATAATGACATAGGCAAGGCAATGGGGTTGGCATTCAATGCATTAAAGGCACTTTATTTTGCTACTAGTATCTTGAATAAATCACCCTGTGCAAATTTTTAAATATACATAGATCTAGTGAAATGTGCACTGGGAAATTAATGTGCAAAAAACGTTGGTTTGTAAACAATAAAATTGCCCTAGTAATACTTATGTTAAGATTCAATTTAAAAAAAAATAAATTGCCGTAGTGTGATAAAAGAAAAAAATCTTAGTAAAGAACATATTTCTTGGTTAAAATGTTATTTCTTGTATAGTTTTGTATAATTACTATTTTGAAATAATATTGTGCTAAACTAAAGTTCTACTGCTTACTAAGTAAGATTAAATTAAACAATATATAAATAAATGAATATATTTTATATACGATTAGATCCATTAATAGACATGCTATCATATATAGTAAACAATTAAATATATTATGCTTGCTTCGTTTCGAGCGAGTATTTCACACATCTCCATAAGATATGAAACAGTTGAATGTAACTTTCTTTGAAGAGCATGTGGTATATTAAGTTAAATATTATTTAAAAAAGTACATTGTAGAAATATATAAAGCAAAATACATTTATATAGTCATTTTTTTTCTACAATATTTAATGAAGTTTTCCCAATAAGTGATATACAATAGAGGGTTAATCGCATACATGCCATAACGTCCCAGATGTCCGGGAAAGTCCCAGAAATAAGGTGTCAGTCCCGGAGATGTTTTATGTCCCGGTAAAAAAAATCTTAATGCACCCTTTTTTCCCCTGCATTAACATGTGCAGAAGTACAGCAATGCATTTAATGAATGATTTTTTCTCTGTGAATGTACAGTGTATGATGATTTTTTTGTTTTATGCAAAATTGATGTTTAATTCATATAATTCAGGCAAATGTGTACCTGCGTGCACAGCTTTTATGCAAGAATGACTGATAAAAGTTATGTGTAATGCACATAGTCAAGGCAAATGTATAAATGTACTGGTTTACACAGTTTTTATGCATAAATGATTGATAAATGTCATGTTTAATTCACATAGTCTAGGCAAATGATATTTTCTATGCAGCCCTGATAGCAAACTTATCTGGATGGTTTCTCACTTTTGAAAAAAAAATTACGAGGAAAAATGGGTTTAAATTCATACAAGTAAAAAAACCTGATCTGAACCTGTCCCTCCTAAACCCAGAAGAAAATTTGAAAAATACATAAGCATATTTTTTTTCTTCTATTTAAATCAAGTGAGATACTTATATTTCTATAACATGATAATTATAAACTAGCTTTACTATATATGTGGCTATTTATAATACATGAATATAACAACAAGCATTAAATAATATTAATATAAATATACACTTACATGGTACATTTCATTGTACAATACAACTTAATAATTTGTATTAAAGTGGATTGGTCTACAATGGGCACATTGTCCATAAGTATATCAAATATTGATAAGAACAATAGGAATGTAAGATTTGTATTGTGTTAAGAAATATTTCTGTTAATGTTAAATATTAATGTTAATAAAGAGCTCTAAAGAGATTTAGTATCAATACAGTCGAACTTCGATTAGTCGATTTTCTCTATGTGTCGAAGAAAAATTAAAGTCCCGACTTTTCCCCCTATATATTCCTTATAAAAACCTATTTATGAGTCGAGATTTTATGCGTTGAATTTTTCGATGTGTCCAAGTTTTTTTCGTGGTCCGTGTTAAGTAAATCTAGTGCAATTTACCACAAATAAGTTGAAGTTGTTCGATTTTTTTTGACACCGTCGATCTCAAGACATTTTTCACACCTTATCTGGCTGCGAAGATGATTTCCAATCAACTTGTGTGACAGGTGTTAATTACATAGCCGTGTTTAAACAGTCTTTGTTTGCGATAAAATGTGTGATAAAGTGCTTTAATCGCTACTATTTTAATTGCCGTAGTGGTATTTGAAAGTAAAAAGTAAAGAACTACTTTCATTTGATTACATCCTTGAACCCGGTGTCGCGTGAGAATAACAGGCGAAATATATACTATAAGTTGGTTAAATTATCGCCCTTTCGTATTGTTATGCCTTTTGTAACTCTTGTATACGTCAACGGGTAGTCTAAATAATTAGCCGTGAAAAACGCTATTTAACATACAATATTTATCATTGTAAAATGTGAATATCAGATTAATGATGATAGGTTTCGTTATAGACTAGTCACGGGTCGAAATTTTGTCATGGAATTGAGTGCGATTCATGAGTCGAAGTCCCGATGTGTCGAAGTTTTTAAGCAAGTCCCTTCAACTTCGACTTACCGAAGTTCTACTGTACTTATATGATGAATAATAATATTTTGTTCTAGAACACTTTATTCTTTCCTATATATTGGTAGGTCATATCAGATATTGTATCTAACACTTTCCCTACTACATCTATCTAAAATTTGTTTTTGGTTTGTTTTCACTTATGATACAAAATACTATATAAAAATACTATCAGCATGATTATTTTAGGCATTACAGATCTTCCATTATCGACCAAATCACTTTAATACAATGTACATATTACATTCATACAAATACATGAATATAAAATCTATATAAGAAAGCATAGTCTATAGTTACAGTTAAACAGTAAAATATGCATCAAAATGGAGAAAGGCTTGGGGGAATACAAAAAATCACTCTTAAATATGATAAAGTATAACCTTTGTAAAGCAACACCCTTTGGGAGACAAATACTTTGGTTGCTGCTTAGAGGTAATTGCTGTACAGAGGGTGGCTGTGCGGAGGTTAAACTGTATACATAAATTATGCATCCTACCCCATTATATAAAAACTTCTACTGAAAAACAGCAAGAAAGAGTACAAAAAAGCCTTTCATTTAATTTATAAATATGTAAGCTGTTGAGATTCAAATAAAAGCGAAAGAAAAACAATATTAATTATGCATTTTGATAAAACAGATCAATATGAAAAATCTCCAAAATTTACTCATGGGTTAAACTAAAACAATTTTATTTTCTCCTTCACTAACTTTCAAAAACAAAGAATAACAGTCATTCTTAGGCCATAATGGTCCAGTTATACAAAAATTATGTAAACAAGGACCATGCTCCTAAACTATTTCTTGTCTAGGCAGACACAAGCAAGGTGACATACATGTTTATTAACCAATGTAAAAAATAGAGATCTGCCATTGGTCAATTTTAAATATCAAAATAAAATCAGCCTATCAAATGCTTATGTTAATAAGTTTTTTTTTTTCCAATTTCAAGTTTTTTTTTAACCTCTGAATGTTGTATACATAATTATACACTGTATATAATGTAGACATCCAGTTTTAAAACAGCACATGTAAATATGCTATAAAAAATGTACTTGAGAGATTGTCATGAATTCTGGCAGTATCAATACATTACAAAATAACTGAGCAGCTATCTTAGTCTTCAAACTAAAACAAGGGTGCCATAGTCACAAAATACGCCCGTTTACGAAAAAGCTTTAGATGGAGATGGGGGCATTATGGATAAGTGTTATCTAGCAAGCAAGTTTTTATTCTTGGCACTGTGTTGTTAAATGAACCTTAAAACAAATCAATAGGGAAGATATGCACAGAATGTGTGACCTTGACCTTGGTCGCAGGGACCTGAATTTTATACACGGCACTCAGCCTCACAATGATGAACATTTGTGCCAAATTATATTGAAATCCCTCTATGCATGTAGAAGTTTTGCTCCAGACAAGTGTTTTTCTATGAGCTCTAACTGTGACCTTCACCTTTGACCTAGAGACTTGGTTTATGTGCAGAGCACTACGTCTCATGGTGGTGAACAATTCTATAAAAGTAACATTAAAATTCCTCCATGCATGTAGAAAATATGCTCCGGACAACATCTGGATATTTAATCATCTCCAGTGACCTTGACCTTGCAAATATTAACCTAAATTAAATGTGTAACACCTGTAGTCATGATAGTTACCATTTGTGCTACAATCCATCAATAAATGATGACTAAATGGTCCCTATAACCATCTTCAAATTTTTATCTGAACTTTGACCTCTATGACTGTGTAACCTTGACTTTGGTCGCAGGGATCTGAATTTTGCATGCGACACTCAGCCTCACAATGGTGAACATTTGTGCCAAGTTATATTGAAAACCCCCTATGAATGTAGAAGTTTTGCTCCGGACAAGCGTTTTTCAATGAGCTCTAAGTGTGACCTTGACCTTTGACCTGGAGACCTGGATCATGCATGGAGCAATACATATCATGGTGGTGAACATTTCCATAAAGTATTATAAAAATTCTTCCATACATGTAGGAGATATGCTCCAAACAAAATCTGGATATTTCACCATCTTTAGTGACCATGACCTTGCATATATTGACCTAAAGTACATGTGTCACAGCCGTAGTCATGATAATGACCATTTGTGTTACAATCCCTCAATAAATGATGATTAAATCGTCCCTATACACAACTTCATATTTTTATCTTTTTTTTAAACGGGCGTATAAAAAGTACATGTAATTTAATAACTAAAAAATTCTGATTTAAGATTTTATGCTAGGGAAATACATTTCATTACAATTCTTAATCTTTGAATGAGCTGAACTGATATTTACTTGAAAATTAAAATATAATTAAATTTCTATGAGAAAGTATTTACATTTGATAAGGTAATTACTGTATGATCTTTATGAACAAATACCAAGTCTACAGAACACCATAGTTATCACAGTTAAGAATCTTGACCAATGAATGAAACATGTGTAAATAAATGTTACATTCTCTATAACATACTCAAGTCCAAGAAAGAGGATTATTTCATGCCCTTTGATTAAATTCTATTTTTAGAATTGAAAGTGAAAATAGATCAAGGGGAGTAATTGTGTAAGTAATTTATGAACAAAGTAATAACTTTGTTGTCTCCCTTTGATTAAATTCTATTTACAAAATCTGGATATTTCATCATCTTTAGTGACTTTGACCTTGTATATATTGACCTAAATTATATGTATCACAGCCATAGTCTTGATAATGACCATTTGTGTTACAATCCCTCAATAAATGATGACTAAATGGTCCATATACACATCTTCATATTTTTATCTGAACTTTGACCTCTATGTGTGACCTTGACCTTGGCCGCAAGGACCTGAATCTTGCACGCGACACTCCGCCTCACAATGGTAAACATTTGTGCCAAGTAATATTGAAATCCCTCTATACATGTGGAAGTTTTGCTCCGGACAAGCATTTTTCAATGAGCTCTAAGTGTGACCTTGACCTTTGACCTAGAGACCTGGTTCATGTGCGCGACACTGCTCCTCATAGTGGTGAACATTTATATGAAGTTTCATTAAAATCCCTCCATACATGTAGGAGATATGCTCCGGACAAAATTGGACGCCGCCCGCCCGCCTGCCAGGGGCGTTCCCATATTACGTCCCGTTTTTCAAACGGGCATATAAAAATTGAGTTATAGTATTAAGTATTTGATTGGTCAAATATGATTACATATATGAAATTGACCAATAGTAGAGTTAAACTACTTCAACTGTTACTAAAGTCATTTTATCATTTGATGCTATTATTAGAGGCAGCATCTGATTGGTTAATTCTGATTCAAAAATTGACTAATGGTAGAGTTCAACATTCTAACTGATCAACAATGTCTTTAAAACTGGATACTATTTATAGAAACAAATAACTACTACGGTAATTTAAATTCACATTTTGAAATTCATAACTTATAACATTACTATAATTATGGTAAAGTTTTTTAACTGGATACCAATGCAATTAAATTGTGCTAATATATAAAATTTTAGGCCAGCTATGCTATAGCTTGACTTAGATTTGAAATCTGGCCAATAACAAAGGTCACTGCTGACATTTTAAACAAGGTTAAAGACAATGTACCAGATGTACAGCACAATATCAAAAAGATTATGAATATAAAAGACACTATAATGCTACTCTAACAATGTTATTTAATAAATAAATCCAAAGTAAAATGTATGTTAAACTATCAAATAAACAATAACAAAGACTTAAGATAAATAATCAACTCAAAACATGTTAAAATAAATAATATAACTACATATATTTCTAACTACTAAAACGAAACTTCATATTCACAAAATTTATATAAAAAATCTTTCAACAATCGAAATGTCACATGTTATCTATACTTTCAAAAATACAAGCACTTAATTGTCATTGTTTATCAATACTTCTTGATTTTCATTGGGTAATCATCATAATTATATTGTCTTTACACATAGTTGCTGCAATTCATACTTAAATTCCATTTTAATCAAAGAAAGCACTTGTGCTGTGATATAAATTCATTATAAAGTCAGGTTATATGGCCTGGAATAAATGATTTCTATAATTATAACAATTTATTTTACTAGACAATATTACCTGTATTATCATTTAAAGATATTTGATGGGTTAAATGGCATGGCATAAATGATTGTTTGCTATATAACCATTTAAACAAGGCAGAAACCTTAAAAGACATTTGATGGTTATATGGCCTGGAATAAATGGTTGTTTGCTATATAATCATTTATACAAGATAATATTACCTATCAGAATCAATAAAAGATATTTGATGGGTTACTTGGCCTAGAATAAATGGTTGTTTGCTATATAACCATTTAAACTAAGCAATATTATCTTTCAGAAACCTTTAAAGACATCTGATTGGTTATATGACCTGGAATAAATGATTCTTTGGTATATAACCATTTATGCTAAGCAATTTTACCAGGAACCTTTATAAAGGTATCCGATAGGTTATATGAAGAAATGGATGTTTACTACATATATATAACCCTTTACTAACGTTTTTACCCTGAACACTTAACCTACCCAAATAAACCTGTCATGAACACATGTCACAGTTTCTAAAAAAAGTATGTTTGTTTGCTTGTTTAATTGATATGAAAATGTTGATATAACTCAGCAATCAACACAGTGCGGCCAGAATGCATGGTCAGAATGCACGTTCAGAATGCATCGTCAGAATACATGGTCAGAATGCAAAACAGCCTTGCTCTATACAGACCACAGCTGAACAGGTAAACAAGTAATCTTGAAAGCATCTAAGCAATTAAGGCTACAATATAAAAATGTCCAATAAAAAATTACTCAAAGCTCTCTGATTTATAGTCTTCCAGCACAAGTTAACCATCTACGATGACAATGATCTATGATAACATTACACATAATCTCATTTTTCTTTTAAAACCCTGCGAACATCCTGGTAGTGTCAGCATATGAATGAAATGAATTCAACGACTTTTTTTTCATCTCCTGAATGGGAAAACTGTGACAAAATAACATAAATTTGCCACTTGCCAAGGTCATATGCCACATAAATGCTACACCTATGGGTTGATAAAAAAGGACTTTTTTTTATAAAGCTATTAAGACAGTATCTCTTAGAATAATGCTGGTAAAAACCCATATTCACCAGTGCACATATACTTTTTTGTAAATCAGTCATAAAATATAATACATATATGTATAATGGCTGATAAAATTCTTGACAAATAATTCATGTGGCACTATGACCTTGACCTAATGACCTCAAAATCACATTTTCACACTTTGTCAGATAACATGATGTTTGAATTATATCTATCGTATACACATACTGGCTCAGTATTTTGATTTCAAAAATATAAAAAAAATCATAAACCTTTTCACAAGTTCATTCCAATACAAAACATTATTTTCACCCTTATTTTGTTATACTTTAACAACATATGTTTAACTATGTAAATTTTAGTTTTCCTTAAAGATGATTTTAAAACTTTATAACCCTGATCTAAATTTATTTGGATAATGCTAAAAAGTGCATAAAATCTTCCTTGTTTTCCAATGGTTTAGTTTTTGGTCTTCCCAGGTCGTGCCTGGCTCCTGTCTTGGTCTTAATTTCCAGCAGAACTGGTCCGTCCATTGTCCTCATCTTGACCACAGCTGCTGCTACATCCTCGGGATTAATGGCAAGTAGATACTGTAAAAATTCACAATATACAACATGTATGTTAGTACTGTTTTACCTAATTATAAAATACTACAAGTCAACAGACTAACTCAATACAAAAAAGGCTGGAAATCCCAACTCTTAACATGGATTTTATTCCTTCATTTTTCTGACTCTTTCCCAGATAAACAGCCTAAAATAGGTTGGGGCCATGTTTGACTTACATTTTCTTATTTACAACGGCAAATACATCAGAGAAAGATCATTGTAGTGAAGAGCTGTGAAAGAAAGTGTAATTATTTTTTGTAAAGAATTAAATAAAAATTTCATATTTGACCTTGACAGTTCAGGTCATGTACAGATCAAGGTCATACTTGAATTATACAGTGTTGTCATTAGTGTTGTTTGTCAAAGTATGATTCAAATGTGTCCATCATGGCAACTAACTTGAGCTTGATGGTCAGTCATTTGAAGGTCAAGGTGAAACTTAAAGTATTCAACATGTCAGTTTTGTTATAAGTGCTGTACTGTGTTGCACTTATGAAATGGGTCACCTCAATTCCAACCTTAAGTTAACAACAAAAATATTTGAAAACCTACCTCCTTGTAACCACAACCTTTTGCAATGGACCCAAAGTCAAACTTTGTATGGTCCCCGGCATCTGTGGGTTGACCTCCCACTGAGTCATGGGCACCGTTATTTATTATTATGTGTCTGAAGTTGCGTGGGGCATGTTGACCTACTGTTGCCATGGCACCCATGTGCATGATCACAGATCCGTCACCGTCTAGACAGAAAACCTGAAGACATAATAAACAGATCATGTAAATTAAAGTACCACAAAAAACAAATAAAATATGGATGGAAATGCGTTCCTATTGTTACATTGAGCACAGAATTATCTCAATTCCAGGCTGTTCTATATATGCTATAACCTTACTAACCTACATATCTTAAATGGATTTGTCTCTCAAAAACCGTTCATCATTTTTTGGAATTTTTTTAAAAATGATATGGACCTTCTGTTTGTTTGTTTAATTGGGTTTTACGCTAAACCAACACATTATAGGTCATATAGCGACATCCCAGTTTTACTGGTGGAGGAAGACCTCAGGTGCCCATCCATGCAACATATCAGACACAAACAGGTACCCGAGTAGAACTACCGACGTACTGTAAGCTAGCTGGATAGCTTCCTCACATCAAAGAATCCAAAGTCCCTGTCGGTATTCAAACCCACAGCAGTGAGGAGCAAGTGGTTTGAAGTAAAGGACCTTAACCACTCGGCCAAAGACGCCCCTATGGACCACCTGAATCACAAACTATTTAGACCAGGAGCAGACGGAACTGATGTGACAGCTGATCTTGGTCTAAACTAGTTGCATGGATAGAATCTATTGTCACCTGCAATGTATATGAGAGTTTATACCACTTACATTAAATTTGTAATATTACAATATGTATTTCACTGACGAAGGCTATATTTCACTGACAAAGGCTACCTTTTATAAAAAGACCTCTTTGTCTTGATGATGTAAGGAAAGCAATGTGAACTTCTGTGAGTAAAAGTTGTATTGTGTAGAAGTTATCTAGGTAAAACTAAAGACCTTTGATCGGCTTTTTTCATTTGTGCATTATTTCAAGCGCAAGTGGTACTGTTATTACAATACTTCAATTGAAAAACCTGTTTATGAAATGTTCTTGCAATATTGAGATCTGTAGTGATTGATACAGATTTTATCTCTTTGGTGAATTTATATACCTGTCTTTTATGTTTCTGCATAGCTATACCAAGTGCAATAGATGATGCGTGACCCATAGATCCTACAGTGAGGAAATCTCGTTCATGTCCATCCTCTCTCTCTACCCTGAAATACACAAATTTATTCCACTTAACTTTGTGTAAGATTTCACAACTTATGAAGACTTGAATAAATGGAAGAAGGTTTACTTCTAAAATCACACTGACTTTTTAGGTTATAACATCCCTCATGCGCCTAAGCACCGGCTTGAGCTGTACTCAATTTATAACATTTAACAATTTAACATGCTGGTATCAATTACCCTGAAGAAACCAGAAAATTATAACAACACAGAAGTTAAGTATTGGGCAAATATTTACAGTTGCCACATGGCACTTTGCACCTGCTGTAAGTTTGCAACTAAAGTAAGGTTTCGAGTATTACAATGAATCATGGGCTACGAACCTGTATTCATACAACTCTCGGGACAACATTCCCGTAGTTCCGACCACAATGTCTTTCTGACCTAGATTATCTATGACTATCTTCATTGCATCTTCTCTAGATAACGGGAATTCCGGTATAACCCTTGGTAATTTATATGGTGAAAAGATCTGTCGTTTTACGAGCAGAGCATAGGGCCCTTTTGAAAGGTCCATGTAATGTCTTGCACTTTGTAACGCTAATTCGGCCCCTTCCTCATAATCTGGTAATGGCTGGAATGGGATCCCTAGAGCAGCTGAAAGAGATTACAAGTCATTAAAGCCACTAATTAAACACTCATTTACAGTTTTAACACTTAACCTGACGGTTTCAAAGAAATTTTTTTTCTAATAATCCTACAAGAAATATTTCTTCTAATAATCCTATGTATTTGACAGGAAACATGGAACAGATTTTTTTCTAATCAATGTGATAACCGGTCTAGCAATTATAGTTTTCCTGCATTATATGAAACAGATTATCTTATTTACATAAAATACACATAATTCAACTACAAAAATTAAGCCAGTTTTTTTAAATATATTCACAAATAATACTTTGTACATTAACAAAATCAATGTTTTTATAAATAAATAGATATCTAGAACAACTATAACAAAATTAAAAAAACATTGCCTGAGGGAATAAATCTTACCCAATAACCCTGGAGTTGACTTTGCCCTTGTGAAAGATTGTGAGGTTATCACGTTTGCCTGGTTCCCCTCTCCAAATCCCACTAGTAAAAAGCATTGGTATACTAATGCACTGCTGGTTACTCGGTATACATTAAAGCGGATTCAACAGTTTTACCTAACCCTGAAATTCTTGAAACAGGAACCAGTCATGTTAAAATATTCCCCAAAAATATTTCAGTGGCATAAATCAGGGGGAGATTTTGATAGATTTTGTTTTATCAAAATTTTTATTCATGGTTTCAATGCAAGAAAAGTACAACCTCTGCAGAGAAGCAGTCACTTCCAAAAACAAAAGAATTTGGCTGTTGTTATTAGAGGTGTTGCTAAAGAGAGGTAAAATTTATCAATTAGTCTGACTTTAGGAGGATTGATAATGTTGTTTTTAATTATAATTTGGAGGTTATTGCCTAGTTGTTTGAAAAAAAGTTATTGTTCAGTTGTTTTAAAGAGGTTATTGCTTAGTTGTTTTAAAGAGGTTATTGCCTAGTTGTTGTAAAGAGGTTATTTGCTCAGTTGTTTTAAAGAGGTTATTGCTCAGTTGTTTTAAAGAGGTAATTGCCTAGTTGTTTTAAAGAGGTTATTGCCTAGTTGTTTTAAAGAGGGTTTTGCTTAGTTGTTTTGAAGAGGTTATTGCTTAGTTGTTTTAAAGAGGTAATTTGCTCAGTTGTTTTAAACGGATTATTGCTTAGTTGTTTTAAAGAGGTTATTTCTTAATTGTTTTAAAGAGGTAATTGCTTTGTTGTTTTAAAGAGGTAATTTGCTCAGTTGTTTTAAAGAGGTTACTGCAAGGTTATTGCCTACTTGTTTTAAAGAGGTTACTGCTTAGTTGTTTTAAAAAGGTTATTGCTTTGTTGTTTTAAAGAGGTTATTATTCTGCAGAGGCTGTTCTGCTTTTTATTTCTTGGATATTTTTATATTGAGAAATTATTATGTGGATTATCAAACCAGTATGCAATATTATGTGGATTTAAGATAACTTTTGCTGAACAATATTTTTAATACTGAAAACAATTTCTTCACTTTCAATGAAAATATAAAGAATCTAAAGAAGAGTAACTTAAAAACTGAATTGTCTGATTGGATTTAAAGTCATATCAACACAATTAAAGTCATATGGTGACTTAAAAGCTTTATTGGTGAAGGAAGACCCCAGGTGTTCCTTTGTGCATAATTTCAGGCATGAAGGGGCACCTGAGTGAGTAGAACCATCCACCTTCCATAAACTAGCTGGATATTTCGAAACTGAGAATCCACTATTACATAAAATTTAAGTCAATATGGGAATTAGCTACTGTTGAGAAAATGAAAGTGAATGTACATATATAAATATTTACCTGAAGATAAACTAAGGCTGATTTTCCTGTAGCCAGATGATAACCTGAGGCTAGGGCGACCGAGTTGCCTTCATTCGCTGTTATAACATGGTTACTAGCAGGGGCATTATCTGTTACGTACGCACAGAAATCTGGAGGAAAAAAGTATGAAAATATAATTATTATGAATTTTCATCATATGCTGCAAATTCACTTATATTCATGGGCATGAAATTTCGTGGTTTTATCAAAACGGGCATTATCGTGGGTTCTTAAAATTCGTGGAATTTCTTGCAAAAAAAATAAAATAAATCACTTAATGCAAAGTAATCTTACACTTAATCGCTGAGCATTTTACTTACCGCATGTACATATCTTTAAGCATCACAAAGCGCTTGTCAATAAATTTAATCCTTGCCTATGGGCATTCATTACACAAAAATCAGCGGAAAAGCGCCAATGCATGTTTGTGATATATAGAATAGAGACATGGCAAGAAGTATTTGTTGGGATAAAATTTTGTTCCCGCGAATAATTATGATTTTACAGTACTGTAATTGGTGCTTATTAAAATGAATTGGTCTAAAATGGGCACATTTTCAATAAGCTCCAATTATTGATAAAAACAATAGAATTTTTTTTTTTGAAAAAGATGTCGACAGAATTCCAACCCATTAAGTATGAACATTTACATGATGAATAATAATTTTTTGTTCTAGAACAATTGATTATTCCACACTTTATAAAATGTAAACAATGCACTTTCATCATTTGCACCATATGATGTTCCTATAGAAATCATTATACATGTAGGATCCAATGTTGTTCTAATTTCCAGAGTTCAAATCATCCATATCAAATCCGTATCACAACCCCATATAGCTTCATTTCATTTCCAGAGTTTAAAAGGTTCATATCAAATCCATATCACACCCCATATAGCCTCATTTTCTTTTCTAGTGTCCAAAATATCTTTATCAAATCCATATCATACTCCATCTAGCCTAATTATCATTTTGAGATGTTCCGTAAGCTAGCTGGATTAAAAGCTCTTAACATGAAAGAATCTGAAGACACTTGTGTCCCTAACAGGGCGGTGAAAGGCAAGTGGTTTGAAGTCAACAACCGTAACCACTTGGCCATGGATACCCCTTGACCATGGATACCCCTTGACCATCTACTAATTCCACATGATTTCTAAATCAGATGAGTCAAAAATGACCATTTAACACAATGTCTGAGATATTTTGCCTGTCTCAAGGATCTAACCAGCGACCCCTTGATTACAATTCTGGACCAGTGCCCTGCCGATATAGCTAAGCGAGCGGACAGAGTAATTCAAGCAACTCAAGGAGTGAATTACCTCAAAAATCAATCTGGTTGTATGTATGTATTTCTTCACTTGAGAATGATCGTATTATAAAAATTTCCAGGTATACAATAAAAAAATTCATGAAGTAACTTATAATACGAACATTATTTAAACCTATTTTAAAAAACAAAGCATACCTTTTAACAAAGAATCTGGCACACCACAGAAAAAGTCTATCCCTTTGCCTATGAGCTGGTTATAGAAGACGGCAGGGTCCAAGAAGTCTCTGACCAACTCCGTCAGCTCCCCGGCCTCCTCGTTACGAATCTTCTGCTCCACATATTGCTGTGAATGAAAACATAAATTCTCAGTGTTACAATAGCTTTACATATACAATATCTTAAGTATGTTGAAATACGCTCTACACAGAAGACATTCTTTTAATGAGTTACATTACAAACAAGTTACCTAAAGAGTTACCATTAAAAGCAATTTTTGAAAGATCTGAGAGAACGTTATCGTGACAAACATGTTTAAAAACACACTACTCTAAGGATTATAAATATGGAAAGGGTTTTATCTATCAAGAGATCATCTTCAGAGAGAGGGATGTTTATAAATGCCTTAGAAAAATAAATGAATATAAGAAGTTGAAGAATGCTATTATGGTACATGTACTTTAGTTTTGACCTTTACAAATGCAGGGTTTTTCTTCCAATTTTTAAAGAAAATGTCTTGGGGGGTCCAATAATTGTTCTTTTTAGTTATACATTATGGCTGATATGACAGTCAGACATGACTGTCATTAGTAATGATCTCAAAATTATGCTACTTGTCTAACAGTTGCACCTTGTAATGGCTAGTAAGTTTTCCAAATTTCATGTTGATACCTTTTAAAATGTTTGTATAATGGGGGGCATTAATTAATTTTTGTACAACAACAACAATGCAGCAAGCATAATAGCCCTACTTTTACTTAGAAACAGATGAGCTAAAAATGAAATAAAGCATGTAATGTATCTTGATTTGTTCTTGGTATAAGTAAGCAGTAAGATATTACAAAGCCGGAGAAACCTTCACCCTTAAAAGATCAGTAACATAAAATTAATGACTTCTTAACACAATACTCCAGTATC
The DNA here is from genome assembly GCF_026571515.1 of Ruditapes philippinarum. Lineage (NCBI taxonomy): Eukaryota > Metazoa > Mollusca > Bivalvia > Venerida > Veneridae > Ruditapes > Ruditapes philippinarum. Next base: position 42,605 of record NW_026865420.1, on the reverse strand, counting down.
CCAAAACAGAACTAAAATTTCAAAAATTACAAACCTGTCGAGGTGCCACTCCACCAAAATGGGCACGTTTCTAAATTGAGAAAAAATGTCAAAAGATGAACGTTCTGTGACAGAATTATGTTTTATGTTATTTGCATGTTTGATACATTTCCAATTCAAGCGTTTTCACAATCCCAAGCTTACACTTATTCAAAGAAATGGATTCATTTATCTCCTTTTTTAAAAGAACTTCAGCCAAATATTTTGAAAAGGGCATCAAATCATGTGACATTGATTTTTTCGATGAATGATGATTTTGGCATGGCAACTAATGGGCCTAATTAAGATACAGTATTGCTTTAATGTTTTAGTTTTGATGACTGAACCATCCAAAATTTTGCCTGCCCACAGATAAATTGTTATGTCTCTAATATAGTTATCAAATAACATTAAATTTATCCACAGGTATTGTTTTAGTTCATACAGAATTTATTTTAGTTCATATGTGTGGGAAAGCTCTATCATATAATCCTGGAACAAACCAATCTGATTAAAATCAGCTCCTAAATAACGCTACATATTAGGATCTGACAATCACTACTAGGTTATCACCCGAAGTTCTTGTGTTTTTTCAAACACTCAATCATCGGCAAGCTTTCACAATTTTGAAAGCAATGCGTTTTATGAAAAACAATGACTGAGTAGGTGATTTTCACGATTTTGAGTAAACAAACAAGGTGTTGTTTATATACCCTGCAGGTAAAGTGGCAAAACAATCTTGCCCATTAAAACTAACATCTATTAGATCTCTATTTTCATTTTACTTGTTTCAAATTACTTCCAATAATTTTTTTCTATCAAAAATCAACAATTTGTTTTACTTCCACGGACAACGTTAATTTGATACTTAATCTTCTAATGCCTATCTGTAAAATCTTGTTTGATTGCATGGCTAAAAATAGCTTTATCGGAAATCCGAATCACAATGAAGGCGAAACATATATGGTGGTAATCAGATCTACATGTAAGAAATAAGTAGATCTGAACTTTAGTCAGATTGGGAACCAACCAGGGTCTGAGATGATAAAGAAACTTTTCCAGGCTCAAACTCAGATCTCAGGTATTTGATTGGTTAGAAATTTGCAGGGAATGACTGTGCACTGACCAATGAAATTTTGAGATGTAAGACTGATATCAACAAGAGCACCGCTAGGCGGAGCATTATATGCCCGAAAGTGATTTATTTTTTTAGTATTAAAAGATGAAGCATATGTAATCAATAGGGGTCTTCTACCCAATATAGTGATCTATTTGATAAGTCGGGTTTAAACTTTATGCATCTAAATATTTGCCATCTTAACAACAAATTTGATGAATTTAGGCATACAATTGATAATGTAAAAGAACTAGATTTTATTGGCCTATGTGGAAACAATTTCTTTAATGAAATTATTCTGACAGTGAATATGTTTTTAGATAAATTATCAGTTATTCCGTTGTGATAGAGGTTCGAATGGAGGTGGGTTATATTATATTAACAAAACAAGTTTGTTAAACCCTTGCTATCCACAGGACAGCGATTGAATAGACAAACAATAGAAGCAATATGGATTGCAGGTTTAAATGTGAAAATTCAAAAATCTTTTCCTTGTTGGATTATATTTATGTTAGACCTCCCCATCACCTTTCCCTAGCTTGGGAATACAGATATTGAAGAAATACTTGAAAAGATTTTTTTCTAGAAGGTCAAAGTGAAAATTAATTTCTATTTTTGGAGACTTTAACTATAATTATGTCAATTCAAGGCAGCAATTAATAACACATGGAATCATGTTACAGATACATTGTAATCTCCAACAACTTGTTTAAAACACCAACCAGGAGTTACTTCCACTACATCTACTATAATTGATCATATCTATTCAAATGTTCCTGAGAATATACATAACATAACATGTACCGGTTCCTTACACTTAGTGATCACTACCCAGTCTGTTTTGTGCGCAAGTCTAGGAAATAAGCCTAAACATGGACCTGTACATTCTGTAATAACTTAAAATAGAAATATTGAAAACTTTTAATGAAAATAATATCTCATTTTAATTACAAAATCAACCTTGGTCAGTACTTGACATAAAATTTACAGATCCTGATGATGCATTAGACTATTTTATTAATACCTTAACATCAGTCCTAAACCAAACATGCAACCACACATAACAAGGCGAGTTAAATATGTTAAATCAGCCAGACTGGTTTTTTCACTCAATGAAAATAGCCGAAACAATTTTAAAGAAAGAGAGATAAAGAAAACAGGGCCGTCTAAAATATGATTATTAAAAAATACTTCGTTCAAAAGTCAAAAACTTACTGCCAGAAGCTAAAAAAATTTTTTCAAACAGTACAATGAAAATAAAAAAGATACAAAGAAAATGTGTGCAAAATTTAAAAAACACCATCAGGGAAAAATACTATATATACTCCAAACTCAAAATTCATTAACGATGGGAAAATGGGAGAGAACCCAATCATGATCCTGCCTGAAAAGGAACAAAATTTAAATGAATTCGTTCCAGGTATTTTTTAAAAAGGGCACCTTAATTTGTTCAAAAAACTTATCCGGGAATCATAAAAAATTAGGACTAAGAATCATAATTCAAATTGTTTTCAAAATGACCAATTGTTTCGAATTTCCTCCAATTCTGAAAAAAAATTTGTGAGGAACGTTGCTTGAAACTCTTAGACTTGTAAGCAAAGCAACTGGCCTTATTTGAGTACCAAAATAGGGTGCTCGTTTCTTAAAACTAAGGCTGCCATGTTATCTCAAGCCATCTGGTTAAAATAATTAAACATAAGTATTGATACAGGTAAATTTTCTTACCGCATTTAAAATGGCTAAAGTTTAATTCCAAATCTACAACAAGAGGGGGCCATGATGGCCCTGAGTCGCTTCAACCTGGCTATATAGCCCCTCCCCCCCCCCCCCCCCCCCCCCCCCCCCCCCCCCCCCCCCCCCCCCCCCCCCCCCCCACCCCCCCCCCCCCCCCCCCCCCCCCCCGGCCAATTTTTTTACCCAAGGGTTTTTATTTGTTTATTTGAACAGACTTTGTAGTAGACACCCATAAGAAGATGTTTCATGCTAAACGCTGCTAAACATCTAAGTTCTAGCTCATTGGGTTTTTTAAAAAAAGATTTTCAGTTTTGCTATACACATATAAGGAAAATCAATGACCCCCCGGGGCGGCGGCCAGTTTTGACCCCAGGGCTTTTTTTTTGACAATACTTGGTAGACACCCATTAGAACATGTTTCATGCTAAAAAATCTTAGCTCTAGCTCTTTGAGTTTTTTTTAAAAGAAGATTTTTTAAGTTTTTACTATATGCATATAGGGAAAATCAATGACCCCCCTGGGGCGGGGCCAATTTTGACCCCAGGGGCTTTTATTTGAACAAACTTGGTAGACACTCATTAGAAGATGTTTCATGCTAAATATCTTAGCTCTAGCTCTTTGGGTTCTTTAAAAGAAGATTTTTTAAGTTTTTACTATATGCATATAGGGAAAATCAATGACCCCCTGGGGCGGGGCCAATTTTGACCCAAGGGCTTTTATTTGAACAAACTTGGTAAACATTCACTAGAAGATGTTTCATGCCAAATATCTTAGCTCTAGCTCTTTGGGTTCTTTAAAAGAAGATTTTTTAAGTTTTTACTATAATATGCATATAGGGAAAATCAATGACCCCCCGGGGCAGGGCCAATTTTGACCCCACGGCTTTTATTTGAACAAACTTGGTAGACACTCACTAGAAGATGTTTCATGCTAAATATCTTAGCTCTAGCTCTTTGGGTTCTTTAAAAGAAGATTTTTTAAGTTTTTACTATATGCATATAGGGAAAATCTATGACCCCCTGGGGCAGGGCCAATTTTGACCCCAGGGCTTTTATTTGAACAAACTTGGTAGACACTCATTAGAAGATGTTTCATGCTAAATATCTTAGCTCTAGCTCTTTGGGTTCTTTAAAAGAAGATTTTTTAAGTTTTTACTATATGCATATAAGGAAAATCAATGACCCCCTGGGGTGGGGCCAATTTTGACCCCAGGGGCTTTTTATTTGAAACAAACTTGGTAGGAGACACTCATTAGAAGATGCTTTCATGCCAAATATCTAAGCTCTAGCTCTTACGGTTCTTTAAAAGAAGATTTTTAAGTTTTTACTATATGCATATAGGGAAAAATCAATGACCCCCCGGGGCGGAGCCAATTTTAACCCCAGGGCTTTTATTTGAACAAACTTGGTAGACACTCACTAGAAGATGTTACATGCCAAATATCTTAGCTCTAGCTCTTTGGGTTCTTTAAAAGAAGATTTTTTAAGTTTTTACTATATGCATATAGGGAAAATCAATGACCCCCTGGGGCGGGGCCAATTTTGACCCAAGGGCTTTTATTTGAACAAACTTGGTAGACATTCACTAGAAGATGTTTCATGCCAAATATCTAAGCTCTAGCTCTTACGGTTCTTTAAAAAAGATTTTTTAAGTTTTTACTATATGCATATAGGGAAAAAATCAATGACCCCCCGGGGCGGGGCCAATTTTGACCCCAGGGCTTTTATTTGAACAAACTTGGTAGACACTTTCACAGAAGATGTTTTCATGGGCCAAATATCTTAGCTCTAGCTCTTTGGGTTCTTTAAAAGAAGATTTTTTAAGTTTTTTACTATATGCATATAGGGAAAAATCAATGACCCCCTGGGGCGGGGCCAATTTTGACCCCAGGGTTTTTTATTTGAACAAACTTGGTAGACACTCACGTAGAAGATGTTTTCATGCCAAATATTCTAAGCTCTACGCTCTTAGGGTTGTTTAAAAGAAGATATTTAAAGATTTTTCTTTCGGTTGCCATGGCAACCAGAGTTCTGCATGGAATTAAATTCTTTGAACAATTTTTAAAGGTGACCACCAAAGGAACATTCCTGTGAAGTTTGGATGAAATTGGCTCAGTGGTTTATGAGGAGATGTCCTTTAAAGCAAAAGTTTACGGACGGACGACGCACGACGGACGGACGCCGGACGAAAAGCGATCACAAAAGCTCACCCTGTCACTTTGTGACAGGTGAGCTAAAAAAGGGTCTAAATTTGATAAAAATAACTATAGACCAATCTCTGTTTTACCTGTTTTATCAAAAATCATTGAAAAGCATGTATCTGATAGTCTCAAACAATTTCTTGAAGACAATAACCTTTTTCATCAAAAACAATCTGGGTTTAGAACAAGTCACTCTTGTGAAACTGGTCTAACATCCATAGTAGACAACTGGATTGATCAAATCAATAACAACAATCTTGTAGGAACCATATTTCTTGACCTAACAAAAGCATTTGATCTAGTTAACCATACACTACTCATTGAAAAACTTAGTTGTTATAACATCTCAGATCATACATTACAGTGGATCCAATCATACCTAACAGAAAGATCTCAGAAGGTATCTGTGTCTAGGCACCACATCTGAGTCTTTGGGTGTATCAGCTGGAGTCCCTCAAGGATCTGTCTTAGGGCCCATTTTATTCTTGATCTATATATAAATGATTTACCTTTACATCTTGAACACTCAGAAATGGATATGTTTGCAGATGATGCTACAATAAGTGCTACAGGACGTTCCACTGAAAACTTTAAATGTAAAACTTCAAAAAGACCTACACTCTATTCAAGAATGGTGCACTCACAGTGCTATGATACCTAATAACAGACAAAACTAAAGCTATGTATATATCAGCCTCAAAAAAGACCAAACATTACATTCATGCATCAACAAGTACACCACTTCAATTATTTTAACAATAATATAGAGTTCACTGAATCTGAAAAGCTTCTTGGAGTAAAAGTTGACAATTGCCTAACGTGGAAACTTCAAGTAGAAACAAACAATAAAGAAATGCAATAGTAATCTCTATCTTCTTTTAAGGTTAAAACAATATCTCAATTTACATGCCAGGAAACTTTTCTATAATGCCTATATTTTACCTCATATAGACTATTGCTGTTCAATTTGGGGAAATTGCTCAAAAAGAACTTCTTGAGAGAATACTAAAATTTCAAAAACGAGCAGCTCGCATTATCCTAGATAAAGCTGCAGATGCACCATCTGAACCTCTTTTTCAAAGAATTAAGATGGATGAAATTTAATGACAGGGTTGAGTACAAAAAGCAATCCTGATATACAAAATCATTACATGAAGAAAACTCACCATGCTACATGAAAGAAAAATTTCATTTTATCTCAACTTTACATAACAGAATCTTAGATCAACAAACAATCTTAATCTACATTGTCCCTAAACCTAATCTTGAGTTTTACCGTAAATTCACTTTCTTATTCTGGAACTAAAAATCTGGAATAATATACCACTCTATGTACGTCAGTCTGAAAGTACTGAAAAATTCAAAAAAGCTTACGTAAAGTGGAAGTACTCTGGTTAAAACCAGTACCATAGTATTATGTTTGTATAATTATGTTTAACTGCAGTTTTCATTGTTAATGGTTAATATTTATTGTTTAGTTTGTATTGCATTTATAAACTAGTTAATACCATTTTTTATAATATTACATTGTCTTTTGTATAATTATTTGATGTAAATATGTTGTAAATATGTTGAGGTACATATGGAAGATTGTTTTGGCGAATATGTAGCCTCGTTAAATAAAGCCTTTATTATTATTATTATTATTATTATAGACAATCCTCCTATGAAGTTTGAATATCGTGGTCCAAATGGAACTTAAGTTATGCCCCAGAATCTGTTTTCAGTTTAAAGGTAATAGTGACCTTGACCTTTGACCTTAAGACCCCAAAATCAACTAGAACTATCACTAAATGTGATTAATACCCCCACAAGTCTGCTTCGGAAATGAGGATGTTACTAGTAACAGAATACCTTGTAATAGAATTGAAACATAGAGTTATGGTTGTGGGCAATTAAAGATAATTGTGGTTCATGTATGATGCATTTCCTTTCAATGTGGTTGGCCATTGATGAAGTTTAATTGCATTACTCTGTAATAAGTCCAGAAAGACAAAGAAAAAGAACAAAGGGCAATAACTCTATAAATACTGAAGATAGAGTTATAGTTCTTGTGCACTGCACTTCCTCTTATTGTGCTTGACCATTGTATGAAGTTGTTTTGAATTCCAACCAGTATGTTTTAAGTTATGCTCCGGACAAGGAAAAGTATCAAAGGGCAGTAACTCTGTATTTTGTCAAAATGGAGTTATGGCTCTTGTGCACTGCACTTCCTTTTATTGTCCTTGACAACTGTATGAAGTTGTACTGAATTCCAAACAGTAGTTTTCAAGTTATGCTCTGGACAAGGAAAAGTAACAAAGGGCAATAACTCTGTAATTAGTCAAGATGGAGTTATGGTTCTTGTGCACTGCACTTCCCCTTATTGTGCTTGACAATTGTATGAAGTTGTTTTGAATTCCAACCAGTAGTTTTCAAGTCATGCTCTAGACAAGGAAAAGTAACAAAGGGCAGTAACTTTGTAATTAGTCAAGATGGAGTTATGGTTCTTATGCACTGCACTTCCTCTCAATGTGCTTGACCATTGTATGAAGTTATAATGAATTCCAACAATAAGTCTTCAAGTTATGGTCCGGACAAAAGAAAGCAATGGAAAAGTAACAAAGGGCAATAACTCTGTAATTAGTCAAGATGGAGTTATGGTTCTTGTGCACTGCACTTCCCCTTATTGTGCTTGGCCATTGTATGAAGTTGTTTTGAATTCCAACCAGTAGTTTTAAAGTCATGCTCTGGACAAGGAAAAGAAACAAAGGGCAGTAACTCTGTAATAAGTCAAAATGGAGTTATGGTTCTTGTGCACTGCACTTCCTCTCAATGTGCTGGACCATTGTATGAAGTTATAATGAATTGCAACAATTAGTATTCAAGTTATGGTCCGGACAAAAGAAAGCCATGGAAAAGTAATAAAGGGCAATAACTCTGTAATTACTTTAGATAGAGTTATGGTTCGTATGCACTGCACTTCCTCTCAATGTGCTTGACCATTGTATGTAGTTATATTGAATTCCAACCATTAGTCTTCAAGTTATGGTCCGGACAAAAAAAAAGAAGGCAATGGAAAAGCAACAAAGGGCAATAACTCTGTAATTACTTTAGATAGAGTTATGGTTCTTGTGCACTGCACTTCCCCTTATTGTGTTTGACAATTGTATGAAGTTGTTTTGAATTCCAACCAGTAGTTTTCAAGTTATGCCACGGACAAGGAAAAGTAACAAAGGGCAATAACTCTGTAATTAGTCAAGATAGAGTTATGTTTCTTACGCACTGCACTTCCTCTCAATGTGCTTGACCATTGTATGTAGTTATATTGAATTCCAACCATTAGTCTTCAAGTTATGCTCCGGACAAGGAAAATGCAACGGACAAAAAAAAACAGCAATGGAAAAGCAACAAAGGGCAATAACTCTGTAATTACTTTAGATAGAGTTATGGTTCTTGTGCACTGCACTTCCCCTTATTGTGTTTGACAATTGTATGAAGTTGTTTTGAATTCCAACCAGTAGTTTTCAAGTTATGCCCCGGACAAGGAAAAGTAACAAAGGGCAATAACTCTGTGTAATTAGTCAAGATAGAGTTATGGTTCTTGTGCACTGCACTTCCTCTCAATGTGCTTGACCATTGTATGTAGTTATATTGAATTCCAACCATTAGTTTTTTCAAGTTATGCTCCGGACAAGGAAAATGCAAACGGACGTCTGGACGACCGACCGACCGACCGACCGACGCCGACCGACCAACCGACCGACCGACCGACCGACCACCAGGTGACTCCTATATACCCCCCAAACTTCGTTTTTGGGGGTATAATAAGGGTCTTCTACCCTAATATGGACAATCATCCTATGAAGTTTGAATATTGTGGGCAAAATGGAACTTAAATTATGCTCGGGAAACTGTTTTCAGTTTTAAAGTAATAGTGACCATGACCTTTGATCTTGTGACCCTAAAAATCACTAGGGGTCTTCTACCAAATATGGACAATAATCCTATGAAGTTTGAACACTGTGGGCCAAATGAAACTTAAGTTATGTTCCGAAAACTGTTTTCAGTTTTAAGGTAATAGTGACCTAGACCTTTGACCTTAAGACCCCAAAATCAATAAGGGTCTTCTACCCAATATGGACAATCATCCAATGAAGTTTGATTATTGTGGGCCCAATTGAACTTAAGTTATACCCAATAAACTGTTTTCAATTCCAAAGTAATAGTGACCTTGACCTTTGACCTTGTGACCCCAAAATCAATAAGGGTCTTTTACCCAATATAGACAATCATCCTATGAAGTTTGAACACTATGGGCCACATGGAACTTAAGTAATGCTCCGGAAACTGTTTTCCGTTTTAAAGTAAAAGTGACCTTAACCTTTGACCTTGTGACCCCAAAATTAATAGGGGTCTTCTACCCAATATGGACAATCAACCTTAGTGAAGTTTGAACACTGTGGGTCGAATGGGACTTAAGTTATGCTCCGGAAACTGTTTTCAGTTTTAAGGTCATAGTGACCTTGACCTTTGACCTTGTGACCCCAAAATTAATAGGGGTCTTCTACCCAATATAGACAATCATCCTATGAAGTTTGAATACTGTGGGCCAAATGGGACTTAAGTTATGCTCCGGAAACTGTTATCAGTTTTAAGGTCATAGTGACCTTGACCTTTGACCTTGTGACCCCAAAATCAATAGGGGTCTTCTACCTAATATGGACAATCATCCTCTGAAGTTTGAATATTGTGGGCCAAATGGAACTTAAGTTGTGCTCCGGAAACCAAATTGCTAACGGTTGGACGTTCCAACATTTTGGGTTTAGGGGCTATTTTCTTTGTTATTTTCTTTGTTTTCTTAAGGGCTACTAGCCCATAAACCCTTTGATCACAGAATGAACCCATTATTCTCTTTTGTTTTCTTTACTGTTATATAGCCCCTAAACCCAAAATGTTTGCTCGGACAGACGGATGGATGCCATGGGGTATAACATAATATGCCCGAAATTCTTTTGGGCATATAAAAAAGAAGGTTTTATAACCTTGTGACCAATACTTTTTAAGTAAAGTTTATCAAGTAAACAATCACTTGTCCATGACTGGGTTTGGACCCAGTAAGGCAAACAATCCTAATTGGTTTAAACGTATTATTTTAAGCTCAATTGCAAAACAATTTCTTGCAACTTTATATTATATATTAATTACTTTCGAGTCTGCTTCCAGGAATCAACCAGTACTGGTGTCATATGAAGAAACATTGTTGTGACCTGATTAGGGCTTGAACCCATGATCTCTAGAATGAGAGGCAGACACCTTTGCCACTAGGTTACCGCCCCCGCTCAATTCTTAGATTACTTGTAGTGTGACATGTTAACCATTCATCTGCTTGAACTGTTTATAAGGCTATATACATGTACATAAAGAGGAGGGTTTATACAATTGTAATAATTAATCTGATATATGGGAAAGTTGTATGACAACTGGCCTTGAGGTTATAAAACCTGAGTCTACACTCTGTCATAAATCTCAGGTTTTCATTGGTCAGTGTACATTCTGTGCTGGTTTTTGACCAATCAACTACAAGAGATGTGAATTTAAGCTTACGAAATTTCAGTCTAATCATTGACCCTGCATATTTTTGTTATTTTCTATTCCTAACATAAAACTGATTATTTACCACTCAAAACATTAATGAGCCATGTCACGACAAAACCAACATAATGGGTTTGCGACCAGTATGGATCCTGACCAGCCTGCGCATCTGCGCAGTCTGATCAGGATCCATGCTGTTCGCTTACAGACCCTATAACAAGTAAAGAAACTGATAGCGAACAGCAATGATCCTGATCAGACTGCGCGGATGCACAGGCTAGTCTGGATCATTGCTGGTCACAAACCCTATTATGTTGGTTTTGTCGTGACACGGCTCAAAATTTTATTTATTATATACTAAATGAATACAAGGTAACACCAGGATTGGAAAACCCTTTCAAAGTTCTTTTGCATTTAAGAGGGACTCTTAATTATAGGAGGAAAAATGTCCAAAGATTTGATAAGCAACATGCATTTAAGGAAACTGTACCCTTTTCGGTGAAATGGCTGTTCATTTCTTAACTGTCCAAAAATAATCAAATTAAATTTTGTGGTTGAAATTATATTTTGTGTAATGAATTGGTTTCTTTATTTCAAATTCTATGATACATTCTATTCATTTTATTTGCACCAACTCGCCATTTCATGTTATTCCATTAATAAAATTAGCGCATCATATCCTCATACATTTGTATCTGCACTGTGTAAAGACTTAAAACATAATTTCAATCACTAAATATTAAGCAGTTAAGTTTTTGTTAAGTCAGCATTCATTTAATTAAATCTGTCACAATGTCGTAATATTAGTTGCGCAAGACAGATTTAATTTCATCAATGCTAACTGAACAAAACCTAACCTATACTTAAAGTTGCGGAAAAAAGAGAGAAAAGCACACAATATTAAAACAAAACGTGAATGCATACAAACATACAGTACAATATTGACTTTATAACTAATAGGCATATAATGTTCTACATCACTTCCTTGTTTACTTAGTTTGTGATACATGTATATTATAAATTAAAACATACATGTATAACCTGACCAAGCCCTATATTGATGTTTAAGCAGCTAAAAAGTTTTACACCCGATGCATGAAACATCTCCTAGCTATTGACAGCCCTCGTAAAAAAAAAATATGTGTCATCAAATAATCTGAGTCAACCAAGTGTTTCAAAATCTTGATCAAAACGCCTTCATCAGCAAAATCTAACTTTATATGAAACCCATATACCTATAACATGGGATATGTATAATTTTATGACAAAATCATAACTGATGCATAGGCCATAACAAAATAACACATTGTTTATAAAATCAGTTCCTCTATTTTCTCAATATATACAAAGTAACAGCAATGTATTTTAAGACATTACTTCTGAGTTTCGTCACTGACCACCCCCCCCCTGTCCCTATCCCCCACCCCCCTGCCACCCCTAAAAACAGAGCATGATTTTATATGTTTTTTTTAATGGTATACTTACAAACTTTTATTACCATCACCTTGTTACTTTCATACACTTTTTAATTTACAATGACTGCAGAACACTTAAAGTTGAATTTACATAATTTACAGTGAAACCTGTGTTTCTGACAAGACCAGTCTCCAAATTTAAACCATCAAATGTAAAGAATTTGTCATTCAAGTCCAAAGCTCAATTCTAAAATATGGTGTTATAGTAAGGTAGCCTATATAATATTTTTTTAGAAGACTTGCGTATAAAAGCAACTTGCTGTCCGAGCAAGCAATTTTGCCTGTGTAACATAAAAGCCAGAATTCAATTTCATAAAGAGATGAAATATCAAGAAAATTTTAAAAACAGAAAAGGATTTGGTTTAACACGCCCGGCAAACTGTCGCTCCACTTCAAAATTGTGGTGTACGGTAAAACGAGCGAACGGCATTTCCGAGATAGAGCGGAAGGCCGATTTAAACGGATAATTGCAAGTGTTGTTTATGTTTTTGTCTTGTTATTCATTTAAGTTGTATTTTTTCGAAAAACGGAAAATGTAGTTCCGTGTAGGATTGTTTTAGGCTTTCAATGATCTAAGCTGTTACAAAAACAAAATTATATTAAGCCCGGGAGAACTTTTCTCCCTGACGAAGTGAACGACGATTTGTAGAATATTGAACTTCCCAACCATTAAAATGCCATACCCTTCGGATTTCTTTAAAAAAAATGTTTTAGGAAAATATCAACCCGTAATAAGAACTTGTCCTTCGTGCAACATAAATTACTCCTGAAGGTTTTTTTAAATTTGTAAATCGATATTTTTCGAAAGTAGTGGAGCAAAAGGGCAAGAGATAGAGCGAACGGTTCGATGTTGAGCGCAAGGCGATATTAATTTAGCATATTAGGAGGAGCGTAGTCTATGAATTTTTATATAGAAAGCTAAAGAAGTTAAAATAGACATGATCAAGTGTTGAGTCTGAGATATATATATATATACCTTTTAAAGACAACATCCTTTCAACGACTTTAGCGTAATAAATGTAATCGCAAAGGTGTCACCTATGGCTGCCGTATAGATTCAATAATCTATGTTCCAAATTTAGATGACGCTCGATCATTGAATTATATGGCGTAAAACAGGGTGCCACTTATTCGAGGTCAATCATGATTTTGACACAGTTAAGCTGCGGTCTCACTTACTCCCGGCAGAGCCCATGACCATCCCGGTAAGTTACCGGGATGATCCGGGACGATCCGGGTTGAAATTATTGTTACGGTCACACTTACCCCGACAGCATTATGGTAGTTCCCAACTAACCACCCAGGATGCGCTCCGGATCATCCAGGCAGAGCCCAGGTGAAGCTACGGTTCATGCCGGTGCTTCCCCGGTCGTTCCCGGATGACGCCAGAAGAGCCCCGGTTGACCCAGGCAGAGCCCCGGTCGATCCAGGCAGAGCCCAGGACGATCCAGGCAGAGCCCCGGTAGAACCCCGGTGGATTGAAAACGCCCAAAAATGATAACATTGATACATAATTTTTATTTAATATAATATCTATTGTTCCAGAATAGTAATTCATGATGATTTTCTGAAAAATCCTTATGCCATACTGGATAGAAGGGAAATGGGAAGCGTTTTAATACAAACAAGTGCAATCATCGCAAATTGTCGTTATTCTTTTGAAATGATCCGGGCTTTGCTGGGGCTCTACCGGGATCAACTGTAGCTCTACCTTTATCCTCCGGGGCTCTGCCTGTAGTTACCGGGGCTCTGCCGGCATATACCGGGGCTCTACCGTAGCTCTAGATCAACAAGGAAAGGCGGCGGTCAATGAATGCAACCCCCACACGACCCAGCAAAAAGACTTGGCAAGGAGCCCAGGAGACCCTCAAACAAAAACAGGACAGAGCGCAATGCGGAGCACGGACAGGTCAATCACTTATTATAAATGAAACATAAAAAGAAATCATCAAAACCGACAAGGAAAACAAAGAAGAAAGATAAATGACTGCTTAACAGGCTCACAAAGTAAAGGGGCATAGGGGAAGGGGATACGAGACCCAAGGAAGGGGGGGGGGGGTTTATATAAGAGTTTCAGTTATGTTTCAAGATACTTTCTTTCTTATTTAGCATTGTTGTTTAGTTTACCATTTTCCTCTCAAAGTATAAATGGAAATGTTCACTTTTATAATCAAACACTGCATATTGTCAGTAAAAATCTTGGTTAATGAAAGAAAAAAATGAGTGTAAAAGTTTATTCAGAGTATCTATGAACAAAAGGAACGTAATAAAAAAAGGCAGTGCTTAATCGGTGTACGGTCCAAAATTATTAATAATTGAAAGACCTAGTTAAAGTAGAAATAAATTAATATCTTATCATATTTTTCCGGCTTCACATTTTAGTATGTCTATTTTAACTTTAAAAGATTTTATTTATAGAAATTTGTAGACTATGCTTTTTACAACAACTAAATGTCGCCTTGGGCCCAACAACCGACCTTTCGCTCTATCTCTTGCCCTTTGGCTCCACTACTTTCGAAAAAAATCGATAATCAAATTTAAGAAATCCACCATGAGTAGTTTATTTTGCACGAAGGACAAGTTCTTATTACGGGTTGATATTTTCCAAAAACATTTTTTAAAGAAATCCGAAGGGTGTGGCATTTTAATGGTTATGAAGTTCAATATTCCACAAATCGTCGTTCACTTCGTCAGGGAGAAAAGTTCTCCCGGGCTTAATATAATTTTGTTTTTGTAACAGCTTAGATCATTGAAAGCCTAAAACATTCCTACACAGAACTACATTTTCCGTTTTTCGAAAAAATACAACTTAAATGAATAACAAGACAAAAACATAAACAACACTTGCAATTATCCGTTTAAATCGGCCTTCCGCTCTATCTCGGAAATGCCGTTCGCTCGTTTTACCGTACACCACAATTTTGAAGTGGAGCGACAGTTTGCCGGGCGTGTTTAAGCTGCACAAAAATTCTAGCAAAAAGCAACAACAAAGTGAATAATTATATAGAAATTGTTTTTAGATCTAACAACCATGCCAACATCTAGCAAAGGGGTATAAATCGATATAAATTCTAAGGACATCAATTTGAAGCGACAAACATTATTTACTGTAGATTAGGTTTTTATTTCTGACCTAATAATATGGTTTAAATTGAATCGACAAATTCAAGATCAAATAGACAGTTGTTGGTAACATAAGACGTCAGGTGCTCCTCTGTGCATTATTTTAGACGTGAAGGGGCACACACCTTCCTAAAGCATGCTGGACAGCTTCATCAAATGTAAGAATTTATAGTCTCAAACAGGATTCAAACCTACTGAGCTTCCTTTATCCTGTACTATCATGTATCCCCTGAACTAAAATGTGATTGAAATATTGATAGCAGAACAGTGCCAAGTCTACAGTAAATAATTGGGTTCCATGCTAATTAAAACTTACCTGCTCTGGCCCAGGCTGTAATAAAAGGTAGAGTTTTAATTTATTTGTTTGTTTGTTTGGGGTTTTACGTCACATCGACACAGTATAGGTCATATCGCGACGTTCCAGCTTTACTGGTGGAGGAAGACCTCAGGTGCCCGTGCATTATTTCAGGCACAAACGGGAACCTGAGTAGAACCACCGACGTTCCATAAGCTAGCTGGATAGCTTCCTCACATGAAAGAATCCAAAGTCCCTGTCTGGATTCGAAACCACAGCGATGAGAGGCAAGTGGTTTGAAGTCAACGACCTTAACCACTCGGCCACGGACGCCCCTTTTTAATTTATTTATCATACAATATTGCACAGAACGAGTTTTGATACCTTGCAATATCATCAAGGGCCGTGTGCTTAAGTGATTATCTGCAAAGCATCTCCACCATAAATTCTGGGTCTTCATTTTTATCAGTGGCAACAGTTGTACCAAAGAAAACAACCGATTTAGCCATATTTAGTTTAAACAATATTTTATTAATAATCCACACATTTACATAATAAATTACATAAAATAAAATTTACGGATTGAGTAGGAAGCTTGTAAAGCTTTTTTGAAAACTCTCTCCGTTAGCCATATTTAAATCTACAGGCTGAAAATACAATTGATTTTAACAGCATTTCGATTGATGATATGAATCAGTTTATAATGAAAACCCTGACATTGTGCAATATTGTACAATTACACACAACTTATGATTTGCTAATGAAAAGGAAATATTACGGGTAGTGGAAATATATGTTAAAAAAACCCCCAAAAAACAACTTTTTTAGTTGGTGGAGAAATAAATTAGATATCATTTGGTTAACTGCAGAAGTCATCACTCTAACAATCAAGGGTATCGCTAAACCTCTAGATTTTGTTTCAAAACATACATGTAAATTCATAAATGAAAAAAATTTCTTATATTTTTATTCAAAACATGTCCACAAAACTTGCATGCTGAAATGCCAAGAGTATGCTGGTGGTGAAGGTAATATTTGAAATTAGGATCCCATTGATAAAAAAAAAAAATCACCACTTTTTAACGAGTGAATAACCAATTGAAATCTTGCAATAGTAGACTTCAGAACCACTATTACCTTAGTTACACATACATTGTAATAGTAAACTTATGAACTAGGTGAATTTATAACCATGGTTATTCAATACATGTAGTCAGTACTCCCAGGTCTCAAAGGAACAGATACAACAAAATATTATGCCAGACAAATATGCCAGACAAATAAAATCTGCACTTGTTGAATTCACTTACTAGCCTAATTTCTCTGTAAAAATGCATGTATTTTTAACCAGTTATTTTTTGTAAATCTTTCAAAAAATATATGTGCTCATTAACATAATTATGTCTATATTTATAATGAGATCTTCCTCCGCCAATACAGCTTAATGAAAATATGAAATATGCAGATCTCAAATGCTTATTTGTGCATTATTTCAGACATGAGCCAGTGTAGAACCAGTAACATTCTGTAAGTTAGCTGGATAGCTTCATCACATGAAAGGATCCAAACTCCCTGATGGGATTTGAACCTTCAGGAGTGAAGGCAAGTGATTTGAAATCCTAAACAGTAACCATCAGCCTTAAATTTATGTTTTGTGAACATATTAAGATCCAAAATAAAACTTACAGTGTACAATAGATAATAAATTATCATATAAAAACTTACATGTTTAATTCAATGAATGACATGCATTTACTAACTTCAGTGATCAGAGAGTAAAAAAGAGAAAAAAAAGAGATAAAAACTTACATGGGGCGGATCTTGACTTCCAAGAACACTGGTTTGATGTACAAGCCTCCTGCAACCACGTAACACGCTTTGAGGAGCCAAAATTAATCTGCTGAGTGATGTCATCTTCTGTTTGTAGAGATCTGTAAAAACGTTCAATGAATACTTTTATAATGTTAACATTTTACATAATGATATGACACTCAAACTACTTGGCATAAAAGTAATTATAAAAGGTTAACTATCAAAAAAATGTTAAATAATAGTAACACATTACATTGTATTTAGTGGCCAATATTAAATAAACTGTTTGGTTATTGCCCTATTCTTGTCTGCCTTTATTTAAACATAAGCTTGACTGCATCATTATACAGTAAGACCTGGCGTTGCCAACCCGCCTTTAAAAGATTTAACATTCTATATTCTAAAGTCTTTATTACCTCTGATGTAAAGAAAGTAATGTAACATTGGTTAACTCTTTCCTTCATGAGCATATTGTGAAAAATTGCCGTTTTTCATTGAAAAGCCTCCTGTTACAAGTTCAAACTGCTATGAAATTATGAAAATGCTTCAATACTGATGAAACTTGGCACAAATGTTGACTGGACCATTGCCTCTGTAACGACATGCTCAATCTTAAATTTCCTGTAACATTGGCAACGGGGAAACATCTCAAAATTGCCAAAAATCACTATTTTGCATTGTTTTTTCCATCAAAACTAATTTTCAAAGTGCTGCAACTTCTAAATGGATTGAGATAGAGTAAACGGCTTTTCAGGCGTTGGTTACACGTTACCTTAAGATCGACCTGAGGCCATTTTTAGCCTGTCAAATGTGTAAATTTTCTTGGCAATGAGGGGAACTTCTGCCACCCTTCAACAAACCCCAAAACACCCTTCAACCCCTGGATGTATCACCTTAATGGGGGATGGTGGGGGGTGGGAGTAAGGGGCGGCACGGAAAAAAGTGATCACTTTTTTTAAACAACATTTCTCAAACAAGAACAGTGTTTGGGGCCTAAATAGGGCATTTTGAGGCTTCAAAAGGGGGGGGGGGCAAAAAGCCGTCAAAACACGTCTATATGAGGAAAAGGGTTAACGCCCAAACTTGAGGCAAATGTATGTGAAACTTTTTTATTAATATTGCCGCAGTATATTGTTCAATTTTAGCTATCACTGTTAATATTACTGTATAATATGTACATACAGGTCATCTTTTCCCCCTGTAGATAATTAGTAAAATGAGCATTTTCTTTCATATTCTGCATTAATTAAAGATCCTGCATGTTGTAATTAATTAAGGATGTAACATACAGTTATTAGTGAAGTTTTATATATGTATATAATTATTCTTCTAAAACAATTTCTAAACATCCACAAATATGTGAAATATGTACAGCAAATGTTTATGTACATTACTATTAAACATTAAACTTAATAAATTTATTTCTTATTGAAAAAAACTTGCTTAGACTGTATCCAAAATAAATTTCTAATTACCTCCCTTTATTTACATGAAATATTAAATTCCATAATATATCTCTACAAATAATGCTTTTTGAAACTTACAATATTGATAAATCTTCATTTGAGCATCATATTTATGATATAAAACCATAAAAAAATTTCCATTTCAGGGTCTGTGATCAATCAGAATTTTCCATCATATTGTTTACTAGTAAACACATGGTTGAAACTTAAGTATATCTATTTTGTCTGTTGTCAATCTAATGTTTTCGCTATGTCAATTGATGCCATATTGTATGCACAGCTTGCAGTCTTTTTATCTTTCTCAGTTTATAAACTTAATGCCAACGTGAAAATCTATTCTACAAAATCAAGGTGTTCCATACAGTAAGGCAAGCCTTAAACTTATCTTTGTTAAGGCCTTCCTTTAAAATTAAATTTTTAGCATGGCATGTTAGACTTTTGTGTCAACAGACCAA
Source organism: Ruditapes philippinarum (assembly GCF_026571515.1). Classification (NCBI taxonomy): domain Eukaryota; kingdom Metazoa; phylum Mollusca; class Bivalvia; order Venerida; family Veneridae; genus Ruditapes; species Ruditapes philippinarum. The sequence goes on along the minus strand of NW_026865420.1, from coordinate 23,336 downwards.
GTTCATAAACATATATACTGGAAAAAGTTTTACTTTCATTACATGTATTCTCAATTAAAACTGATTAAGAATTTAAAAACTTATAACAATTTTCTCCCAAAATACCAGTTACTGGTCTGGTTTCAAGTCACATTGACAAAAATGTTACAACAGATGAGCCAAAATATTTCAAGACAATGAAAACTGAGAAAAAAGTACTGAGATTTTAAGAAAAGTAAAAACATTTAAATTAAGATATAATTTCTTCATTATTTGCGATTAATGGCCGAATTTGCAGTATTTTTCACCATATTTCTACTGTGTTACTAACACAGTAAGGCTTATTTTAGGAATATTTACCTCTTTTTGGTTATTTACATGAATTGTTAGTGCTGCCATGTGAAAATTATTGTCTTTGTTCGCTTATCAATATTTTACTTTTTTAATACGTTAACAAAATTTTCATGAAAATTAGCATGAATCTGGAGACCTGCTGCTTTTAAGTCATAACATGACTTTTGAACTTTTCTAATGCCCCTTCAAGCATTATTTTAAAAACAGGCCAGGTGCCTGAGTAGAACCACTATCCTTTTGAAACCCAGCTGGATAGATCATTTACTTTGTGAAATAAATCTTTACTTGTAAAGCTACAATTTATAATCGAAAAGCTAATTACATTGTTAATAAATACAGGTGGCATGGATAAGTCACAGTAGTTATAACCATCATGCATCAGACTATTAAGTAATCTTAGGATGGCTAACCGTGTTGATAAAAGCCGTTGTTTCCTTGAGCCAGAAATTTTACTTATTGCTCAGTACTAGTTGGTTCAATTAGAGGAACAGATTCAGATTATGTCTAACATTTTACTTCATATAAACAATAAATAAAAAGATTGGGAGGGGGGAACAACACATCAAAACACCAGGTTGGTTTGTGTATATATTATAACTACTGGTTTCTGGTACTACATGTATATACCCTTCTTCAGGTTAACTTCATATGAGCCGCACCATGACAAAACCAACATAATACGTTTGCGACCAGCATGGATCCAGACCAGCCTGCGCATCCGCGCAGTCTGATCAGGATCCATGCTGTTTGCTTACAAACCATATAACAAGTAGAGAAACTGATAGCGAATAGCATATTAATAGCATATTATATTATTATTATTATTATAAATAGCATATTTATATTAATTAATTATTACTTTATAATAATAGTTTGAGACAAACTTGAATCACTCAAGTGTCCATTTCCTGGAACTAGTGGTAACCAGTACTAGTGTCATTACAAGAGCACATGGATCTATCTCAATCAGGGTTCAAACCCACAAACCCTGGGTTAAGAGGTAGACGCCATAAGTTAACAACCAGGCTTCAAACGTACTTTCCTCTGGTATCAACAATGTACATATTATTAAGCTTTCGTCACCTTATTGCAATAACAGGTTAAGTCCTAAAAATTTCAATGATAGTTAACCCGTTACTGCACTAATGTGTAGCTATGAAACCAAATAAGCAAAGCATATTACTATTGTCAGTATACATGCTTTTTAACATAATTTGTCACCTTAGTGCAATAACTGGTAAACTCCTATTAAATTTAGAAGGACTTTACCCTTTACTGCCCAGGCAATCAAGTACAAAAAAATCCATTGAATTGTTATCTTTTTATCTTAAACCAAATTGATATCAACTTAATTAATTAAGGTTTATGACTTTTCCTTCTAAAAATACCTAAACAATCACTTTAGTAGAAATTCAGAAGAAATCACATAGTATCAAAATATATTTTCTAAATTTATTTTGGCACAGTCATGTTTAGTTCAACAATTTATCCGTTCATTTAAACTTTGTCAAAATGAAAATATACATACAAATCATTTGATCTATAGCTTCTCCATGCAACAATTGATAATTTACTGAGCTATATTTTTTTTATCAGCCTTTCATTAATTTGCAAAACAATCAATATACGAGAAAAAGTTGAAGAAAAGTTTACAATGAGATCTCAAGCACAGATAATATTATGTTTAAATCTCGTGATGGTATTAAATTTCAAGAATGGACTTGCCTTATATAGTCTATTGTTTATTAATCCTTACAGCAATAGAATATACAGCTTTGAATGTGGAATAGTTCATTAATAAATCAAGAAACATTATATTAACAAGAGGGCCATGATGGCCCTGAGGTCGCTCACCTGTATATAGGCCCCCCCAACCCCCACCCCCAACGTTGCAGGGCCAATTTAACCCAAGGGCTTTTATTTGCACAAACTTGGTAGACACCCATAAGAAGATGTTTCATGCTAAACATCTAAGTTCTAGCTGATCATTGGGCTTTTTAAAAGAAGATTTTTTTTAAAGTTTTTACTATACACATATAGTTAAAAACAATGACACCCCTGGGGCCGGGCCAGTTTTGACCCCAGGGCTTTTATTTGAACAAACTTTGTAGACACTTACTAGAAGATGTATCATGCTTAATATCTAAACTCTAGCTATTTGGGTTTTTTGAAAGAAGATTTTAAGTTTTTGCTATACACATAATTATAAAGAAAATCAATGACCCCCGGGGCGGGGCCAATTTTGACCCCAGGTATTTTATTTGAACAAACTTTGTAGACAATAACTAAAAGATGTTTCATGCTTAATATCTTAACTCTAGCTATTTGGGTTTTTTCAAAGAAGATTTTTTAAGTTTTTGCTATACACATATAAGGAAAATCAATGACCCCCGGGGCGGTGCCAATTTTGACCCCAGGGCTTTTATTTGAACAAACTTGGTAGACACCCATAAGAACATGTTTCATGCTAAATATCTTAGCTCTAGCTCTTTGAGTTCTTTAAAAGAAGATTTTGTAAGTTTTTACTATATGCATATAGGGAAAATCAATGACCCCTGGGGCAGAGGCCAATTTTGACCCCAGGGCTTTTATTTGAACAAACTTGGTAGACACTTATTAGAACATGTTTCTTGCTAAATATCTTAGCTCTAACTCTCTTGGTTCTTTTAAAAAGAAGATTTTTTAAGTTTTTACTATATGCATATAGGGAAAATCAATGACCCCCTGGGGGGGGGCCAATTTTGACCCCAGGGCTTTTATTTGAACAAACTTGGTAGACACCCATTAGAACATGTTTTGATGCTCAATATCTTAGCCATAGCTCTTTGAGTTCTTTAAAAGAAGATTTTTTAAGTTTTTACTATATGCATATAGGGAAAATCAATGACCCCCCGGGGCGGGGCCAATTTTGACCCCAGGGCTTTTATTTGAACAAACTTGGTAGACTCCCATTAGAACATGTTTCATGCTATATATCTTAGCTCTAGCTCTTTGGGTTCTTTAAAAGAAGATTTTTTAAGTTTTTACTATATGCATATAGGGAAAATCAATGACCCCCCGGGGCAGGGCCAATTTTGACCCCAGGGCTTTTATTTGAACAAACTTGGTAGACACTCACTAGAAGATGTTTCATGCCAAATATCTAAGCTCTAGCTCTTATGGTTTTTTACAAGAAGATATTTAAAGTTTTTTTCTTTCGGTTGCCATGGCAACCAGAGTTCTGCATGGAATTAAATTCTTTGAACAATTTTTAAAGGTGACCACCAAAGGAACATTCCTGTGAAGTTTGGATGAAATTGGCTTTGTGGTTTATGAGGAGATAACATTTAAAGTAAAAGTTTACGGATGGATGGACGGACGCCGGACGAAAAGCGATCACAAAAGCTCACCCTGTCACTTTGTGACAGGTGAGCTAAAAAAATACTAGGGAACAGATAATGTTGATCATCTGCCAGCACTTTTGTATAGTCTGACCAGGTTTTATACTGTTGGTAGCTCTTCTTTTTTTTGTGCATTAAAATACTGAAATCCCTGAAACTTGAAATGAACTGTTCCAATTTCAAAGCAGGGTAAATCCCAATTACATAATACAGCAGATTAAGGGCTAAACACCAGATATATAAGACTTTTATCAAATGAAAGTGTGTGCTTGCAAAGCAGGACATTTTTAATACTTAACACAGATTCAAGAGGTTAATGGCTATAAAAAACCCAGGTAACCAGGGGCAGCAAAATCAATTGTCCGAATTACACAGTTTGTCCCATAGTTTGTACATACAATTAAATTTTTTTAAGAATTTACAATATTATAATATGGACAAGCTAAGAAAATTTAATGCTTTGGATAAAAACAGACAATTATGTAAAAATCAGATTTTGCCGGCCCTCATAATAACAGAGTCTGGTGAGACTGTAGGTTGGCATGGGTCTATAGTACAGGCATAGGTCATATGTTTTTTTCTTCTCAAATTTCAATTTTTTCACTCGTTATCAAATGCATTCCCAGTTTAAGCTAGATGATAAATACATGTATACTGTATAAGCTACCTACACTGTATGGGCTTGTCAAGAATCAATATTCCATACTGATAAGATAAGGCACACCATGTGCATTGTTGTTGTTTTTTTTAACGATGTTACTAATTTATTTTCAAGAAACCAAGTTAAGAGATAGAAATATAATTTTTTTTGAGGGGGGGAAGGGGGGGGGTTACATTTAAGTTAGACAGTATAGGCCATATGGCAATTTTCCAGCTTAGCTGATTGAGGAAGACCTCAGGTGCCCTTTTGTGCATTATTTCAGGCATAAAACTTTCACACAAGTAGAACCTCTGATATTCTGTAAGCTAGCTGGATACTTTCCTCTTTTAAAAAATTCCAAAGTCCCTGGTAGAATTTAAACCCACATCAGCAACTTGCCAAGGGGCAAGTGGTTTGAAGTCGACAACTTTAAACACACAGTCAGTCATTGATGCCCCATCAACAGATATCAATATCAAAACATTTACCCTAAACCAGTGATTTTTTTACCAATTTTCAAAGCAACCTGTGGCTTTCTGAAGGGGAAAATATAGCACGATAAATCAGAAAAGGGAAAATCAAATTCCAACAAATGAGAATAAAATTTACCCGCACATTTTATAAAATTTTCAATTTCAATTCAATTTAACATGCATGGTGCATAGCAGAGGCCTCTAAAAATATTTAGATTTAAGTCAGATGCTGTTAAGTTATGGTTTTGGTGAAGAAGTCCACAGGGCATTTCAGGGGAAAATATTAGCTTTTTTAGGGGAAAATATACCTATTTTGAGCTAGGGGAAACAGCCTTTATTCGGCTGTAAAATACAGGGGAAAAAATTACTGTAAACATGTTGGAACTGAGAGTGATGAGCATTTTCCATGTGTAGAGCAAGGTTAGCCTGCATATCCATACCCTCTGACCAGACTCAATACTGTTACCTGTACAATTTTTTATATTTTATTTAAACTTCAAAATAACTCAAATTCAAAGCAGTGTAAGTCATGTTAACATGTTAGACTAATGATCTACGGACTGCTCGGGCCTCGTGGGTGTTATATGTGTTATGATATGGGAGACAACTCTGTCATGTTTACTTGTATACATTTCATATATGAGTTTAATACTGTTACTGGACGTTATATATCAGGGGTGTGGAAATATGAATTTTTGTCACTTGTCCACAGGCAAGTTGGGCAGGAATTTTTACTTGTCCTCAGCTTATCTTTACTTGCCCATACAGAGCTCCAGACAATTTTTTGGCCAAGGGGTTTTTACCCCTCAAAATCTAGAGTGAGGGGTAAAATGCAAATTCTGAAAAATATAAGGGGTAAAATCTGTAAAATAGCATTTTGCATTATTTATACCATACAAATTAAACTGATTGTTTTTGTTAGTTTGTTTTCTTTCTTGTTTTTTCTTAGAATAAAATATTGAATTTGATTCAATGAGAAATAGGGCTGTCATTGAATATAGCAAAATCGATACAACATCGATGTTCATCATCCGATACAATATCAATACACAGTTTCAAACACACTCTTCCTATGTACAAAATCATAAAAATACTATAGGAATCTGTTCACACTTTACTATGGGAGGACACTGTTACCTTGCATTAACTTTCATTTGAACATATGGCCAATGTTTTGTATCACTAAATGTATGTTTTATAGTCATGCGGTGTATTTATGTTTTAAATTCATGTATAATAAATTATAATTTATATGTTTTTGAATCCTCAACTGTGTGTTTGTTTGCATGTTTGGTTTTTATGCCGATTTTGACGGACTACTATTAAAATGCTATATATATAAACAAACATGTAATCTTACAGACAAATACAACAAAAGACAGAACATGTTTGTTTATAGCATTTAAATAGTAGCCCGGCAAAAATTGTTAAATTACTCTTAAAATTAAAATAGCAGCATATCACCTAGTATACCAATATTTATAACTTGTAAATATTATGATACAGTAAAGCATGCCCATATCACTGTGGTAGCGTGAGGTATTCAGCATACACATTTTTATACTGTGACAATTCTGCATCAGACAAAAGAAAAAAATGTTAAAAAAGCGGCTTATAAAATTTTGGAAGCCAGAACCATCACTGAGGAATCTTCAGTGTGGGACATTCACTGGTTAATCAAAAAGTCACTGAAGGCTCTCAATTGACACAGGTGTCAAAATATATATATCACAGAAGTCTGAGATCAATGTACATGTGGTAGTGTTTAGACCAAAAAATAAAAGTAACTTTCCATTTATTAAAAACATAATCATCTATAATAATAGTAATCGTCACCACACTCGGTTGATAAAAATATTGCACAAAATGACCTTAAATCAGAATTTGTTGACAAAATTTAATTTCACACTGTCTCTTCTAAATGAACTGATCCTGACTACAAGTGATTGACAAGGTGCTAGAGATTGCTTGGTGCACTAGAAGTGTCATACATATCTATCAATTTGTGGATAAGTGTCAACTGTCAACATTTCGTGTGTAATACTAAACTTTCTTGGGAAATCTATCTGATATCAACATCTTAGAATAATTAACATGCAAAGATCAGTGTTTTTTCCCCTGCTTTGGGAATGGTGCTGGTACCGCTGCGCTGTGAAGATGAGAGTTTAGTAGGACCGGTCGGCTATAGGCAGAGCCATTGGGTAATATGTTGGTTCCCATAACTCAAAGCGCCTTGTATTTGTATATGGCAAAGCTGGGGAACCACATTCAAATTTGTCGAAAGATTTTGTAAATGGAGTAAAACGCGATAATCTTTATGTTTATTTCGACGCATTGTTTATACTGACGTTGAAGTTTAAAATTGACCAACATAATGGAGAATACTGAATAATATCTTCTGTGCCGATGGACCTAAGGATTATATGAAAATATTGGAAATGGAATAAAATAAATGGGTGATTTTGACGGTTGGTGTTCGGATTTTTTCCGGCGAACATTTTTATCTTGTGTAATCTAGATTTAATTATTATAGACTTATAGTTATACAGTTATAGACGTTGAAATATGAACTTTTTTCAAAACGGTTAATATTATATTAAGTTTTTTATGCATATATATGATCATATGTGCTGGGATTGACAAATATACATTTTATCTGGATTTTAAAGGCATTTTGAGCTCCACACCCTAAGTGTCTGTGATTTTAATGAGTTCCGTGTAACGCGTACAAAAAGAATGTGTATCGCGAAAATAGATCATAAATGTAATATTGGAACGTCATCTCGTAATACAAAACATAATAAACTAATGAAATGATTACTTTTATTTTGAGTTGAATAAAACCGGTTACCTATTATAGTTTCCTTTTGAAAGTGGAGTACTGCTACAAGTAAATAAGTATAAACAAATGTGGTTGCTCGAGTGAATCTTCAATACGTTTCGCACTAATTGGTTTCCGACCCAAAATGAAATAAATATTTATTTATTGTCTGAAGTGACCAATCAGTTTCCAGTATTGATAAACACGCCCCTGTGTACTGATAAGCACGCATATGGCTAATTACATGTATGTTCATGTATGTTCATGTATGTTCATAGTTCATTTAATAATTTGATTAGATGTTGATCGTGTTAACTAGCGTATGTATCCAAGCTAGACTAATTAGGGCCTAATATGAAAGTGTCAAAGCAATTGCAAGAATTTTCAAATGACTATAATCTTAGCTATTAAAATGACGGGCAAGTAACGAGAATTAGTGCCTACGATTCCAACATAGACTCAGCGATTTAGCTTTCATTAATTTTCATCAAATTTATTTATTAATTCCAGAATTTTTAGTTTAAGACGATAACTACTTTGTAGTATTGGCAGTGATTCCCTACCTAAAACTACGGATGTACATTGTAATATAAATCCGTGCTAAAACACTGAAATTAATAGAGACAATTGAAGTGCAAGCATGGATGGTAATTCATTACATGTAGCACTTGGCTTAAAATAAGCATGCAGTGTAATTTAAAGCAGCACGCCTCCAGATTCATGCTAATTTTCATCAAAATTTTGAAAGTGTATTAAAAATAAAAATATTGTCAAGCTAACAAATACAATAGTTTTCACATAGCAAACAGCATCAACAATAATTCATTAAAGAGGTAAAGATATGCAAATATAACCATTAATTACTGCGTTAGTAACGCAGTAGAAATATTCGGGAAAATACTGCAAAATCGGCCATAAATCGCACATAACGACTAAATTACATCTTTTGTTTTTAATTTTTTACTTTTCTTAAAATCTCAGCACTTTTTTCTCAATTTTTATTTTGTTGAACTATTTTGGCACATCTGGAGGCATATGCAGCTTTAAAGAAAAAAGAGAAATTGCATGATGATGGAACGGACATTGTGAAATAAATAATATAGAAATAAACAACATACCGCCCCAAAAAACTAGTATTATATCACCATTATAGAAAATAGATGGAATATATACACGTTTAAAACTAAACCATTAAAAGCTTAAGTCCGCCAATAAAAATTGTACCACATTTAATGAACCAGAGAAATTTAACGCTCGAACTCGTGTTCTTCAATTGTACATGTCATTCTGTGCAACGCAAAAAATTGAACTGGTCGTAAAATAATTATCAATTAGTTTTATTGCTTTTTTTTGTAATATTGTAATATGGTCATTGCAAATAATGTACTGTTAAAATATGTCATATACAATGTATTTATAATACAATAAAGTTTCACGGTTATTAAAGTAGTTCATTAGATATAATACGGAAAGAAAATTTATTTGGAAATTTAAAATGAATAGCATATTATAGCAGTAATACATTATAAACTTGTGGCATAGTACTTATCTCTGAATACTTTCGACTTCAACATGTTAATGAATATCCAATCAAGCAAGAAATTATGCACCTTACAAAGCAGTTTATATAAAGGAAAATAGTATTTAGTTATATGGAACTTCATTCACTGGGGTTCAGTATTGATAAAAAAAATAGTTTTATGTCACTTTACATTGTCTTATATATTCCTTTAAATTCTTTTATCTTGCATGCTTTGGAGACTATGGGAATAAAATTTCAGCAGAAATTTGCACAAACACATACTTAATATGCTTAAAATTTTAAAAGTGAAAACAGTGCCCCAGGGTGGCTAACAGGCAGAGATGATAGTCTTTTTAGTGTAAAGGCTGACATAGGATCATGAAATTTGTATCTATTCATTCAGTAGCTTGTGGTTTAACATGTTATCACATGATACTCTGTCAGTCTAGTATATCACTTGATTTAAAGATATACTATGCTCATCTTTGTGTAAAACATTTTTATCTTAGAAATGTACTGAAATCCATGAAATTCTTACTGAATATGCCTTATTTAGTAAAAGAATGAATATACTATGTATGGGAAGCTGCATTCCCTAAATTACGAGTCATGTAAAGTTGGTCTTTTCTTAAAAAAACTGCCAGCTTTTTTAATGACACTATATATTCATATTGTGACTACCTATAGTGTGTAGAGTTCAAAACAACATATCTACTTTAAATGAAGTCGAAACATGTTTATTTTATACATACAAAGAGACTGTGTAGCAATTATTAATGTATTTAAAAATCAAATTTGAGCATAGTAATATCTTTAAAATAAGTAAATGTAATTTACTCTTTAGATGAAAAAATCTCCAACCCAAAATAACATGTTTTTTGTAATTTAAAGTTTACTTTTAATTTTGTAAGAAGAAGCTATCGATAATATGATATGAGGTTGGACACGTTAATGCCCTTAAGTATGCCTGTTATGTTGTATGGATGATAACAAGATTCAAACTATTCTACTATTTATTATAACCATTTATACAGGTTGTTAAGACTCAAGTGAGAATGCCCAGGTATCAGAGAGGCATGATCATATATATAACATAACATTAATGAATATCAAGTTAAGGGATGTAATCCCATTAACTGTACAACTAAACATTTGAAGTATTTTGTTTTTACATATTATTTGCCATTTTGTATTATTTTGTATGTATGTACTGTTTTATGTTGTCACATGCCCATATGGGCCCTGACTTATTCAAATAAACCTTGAAACCTTGCACAGAGTTTTCTGATCTTGATATCATTACAATGCCTAAAAAACCCTGTCCCGTATCTGTATGAACCAACTCCACAAAAAAGTTGGACAAGCTAAGGCCATTAAAAACAAATAAATACAGTGTTTTACATCACAACTCCATATGAGACATATTCTTAAGAATATGGACAATATTCGGTCACCAGTTTAACAAAGTCTTATGAGCCAACTTCAATTTATCGGTGAAGAATGATAATAAAGAATGGAGTCAAACCCAACTTTGACTTAAGTTACCCTGAATGAAAAAGCAAAACATAATAGAATGATCTGTTCATCATTTGCTGAATCTTACTATAATGCAAATTATATTTCATTCTCATTGTTAGTATTATACAAAATTGAAAAAGGAACTCCACTTTTTGGTTAAAATTTCATTGCATATTCGCCTGTAAAAACCTGAAAAAAATGTTCCTGCATGTCGGCCATGCATACGGAAAATATGACAGGTACCAGTCCGAGTTACGTAACTTATCAGTCAGTTAAGCTCGTTCGAAAGATATGGTCATTTATTTTGGCAGCAACACCAGTCTTTATTCTCCATGATGCATATAATATGGTCTCATTATATTTTTGTTCTCCCGTGCATCAAAATAGTATCATCACAAAAATCGATTTGCATACATATTTTGTATCATTCAGTGAATTACTGAATTCAAAATTTATGGGTCACCTTTTGGTAGAGACATGTCTATTAAGCCTAGAATACATACATACACGTTTCGTCGACGTCAACAGAACATTACAGTCTACTATTGATTTATCAAGCATCAATCATCTGTGTACATGTACTTTTCTACTTTAAATATTTGAAGTAAGAATAAAAATTTAAATGCAGAAAGTATTTCTTACATTTTTGGTTGTTTGTTTTTGTGGAATTTTAAGTCACTACGACAATGAAATAGTCATATAGAAAGAACAAAGCTTTACAGTGGAAGAATACCTCGGTGCCCGCTCCGACACGAGCGGGTACCTGAATGGGACAACCGACATTCCGTCAGCTAGCAGGATAGCTTCTTTACAGAGTAAGTCCCGATATTTTATGTTGTATAATTTTAACATCGTAATAACAAAACTACATGTTATTGAAATACAGTGCATACGCAACGTGATTTACAATCCGAAAAAGAAACAATACAAAGCAGCCCTTTCTAAATGAGAAAATTGTCTTATTTCCGGAGGTTAATGTGCCTTTAAGTTTGGCATTCTTGTCCGTTGCATTAAGTGCTTGTGAGCGCTTTGATTCAGTTTTGCAGAGTTTCGGTATTAAGTAATTATGTACATGTATTTTCTTTCAAAATTACTAAAACTTCTACATCGTATTCCAAGACAAGTTTTTAATAAGGCACTTCACGTTTCATTATCTGCATATTGACCCTATCTGGAATAATTTTAGTACGTGTGTTTATGACACCATAGCGGCTCTTAAAAAGTAAATCGTGTTTTCAGGAAAATTAACAAAAGTATGCAGGGGATTACAACGCCTTCTGTTGAAGCTAAGAATTCCGAGTGTTTTTTTTAAGAAAATTTATCCAGTCACAACAAAATAAAACGATAAAAATATTACCTGTATCAAGTAAAAGTCTCTCTTTATTCCCAAATGTCACGTGGGTTGGCCACCATTATTAAGGTGTTAAAATTTAATTGTACAACTTATTTGTTAGCCATTGAAGTGATTATGTATATAGGAGTTTCCAAAACAGTTATAAATCAGAGCGGGCGCTGTGGTGCAGTGGTAACACTGACTGTCTACGAATCAAGGGGTCGTGAGTTCGATCCCCCGCTACTCCACTACAAGACTGAACATACTAAATGACTGAACGGAACATACAGGTTAAGAGACTGAACGGTTGAAAACATACAAATGATACATACAGACCTAACGCAACAACAAATTAACGGAAAAACACAAGTATACACATACAAAAACTTATCAACAATAGATACAGCGGAGGGACAAATACATGGACAGACAAGAGCGGACGAACACACACATGGACAGACAAGCGCGGACGGACACAGACATGGACAGACTAGAGCGGACGGGCACACACATAGACAAAAAAGCGCGGACGGACACAGACATGGACAGACAAGAGCGGACGGGCACAGACATGCACAGACTAGAGCGGACGGACACAGACATGGACATACAAGAGCGGCCGGACACAGACATGGACATACAAGAGCGGACGGACACAGACATGCACAGACTAGAGCGGACGGACACAGACATGGACATACAAGAGCGGCCGGACACAGACATGGACATACAAGAGCGGACGGACACAGACATGGACAGACGACAGCGGCCGGACACAGACATGGACATACATGAGCGAACGGGCACAGACATGCACAGACAAGAGCGGACAGACAACAGACATGGACAGACATGAGCGGACAGACAACAGACATGGACAGACTACAGCTGACGAAACAAAGATTATGAGAACAAGTTTGTATCATACTTTGAAATATCATATACAATGCTGTATGGTTTATTTTAACTTAATCTCATCTCCACAAATTTAAAGGTTGTGACGGTTTCTGCATATAAACGGCGACTTGATATTCGCATCAAACGTTTTAAAAATGACCGTACTAAAAGTATTCTTTGATTCTAAATATTTTCTTTGTTGTTTCTTTTTTTTATAGTAAGATAGCACATTTTGTACGCATTTGTTATTCTTGACAATAACTACAAAACATATCGGATTATGGAGTACTTTTGTCCGTTAAGACTGTACCGTACAAGATAAGATAGCGTGCAGTCGGAAAAAAATGCAACTAAAGTACAAATAAAATGCCATATCTTATCAGAAACAAGCCAAAGTAACATTAAAACCAATATTAAATTTCCTCGTGTATTTGTCTTATACTAACCTCGGTTTTGCGGCTATCAAATTTTCTAACCGGGTTTTAGCTTAAAAACGACCGAAACCGTTTAAACGGAAAAATATCTGGTAAAAAAGTTATCCCCCGGAAGCATCAAGAACAGCAAAATTATATATGAATTGAAGACTCGGTTTGATTTAGTCTGTACATGAGGGATAATGAAAAATGCAACATCCCTCACGCCCCCCAAGCACCGGCTTGAGCGGTATTCAATTCTCAACACTTAAAAGTGCTGGAGTCAATGATCTCGAGGGACCAGAAAAATATAACAACAATGAAGTGAAGTACGTGGAAACTTTTTACGTCCGCCACACAGCACTTGGCACCCGCTGTTGTGATATATAAATATTTGGTAAGCAAGTGATTCCTTGGAAGCATTAACAACCGCAAATTACATGAGAATTGCAGACTCGGTTTGTCTGTACATGAAGGATAATAAAAAAATGCAACAATCCCTCGCACCCCCTAGCACCGGCTTGAGCGGCATTCAATCCTCAACACTTAAAAGAGCTGGAGTCAATGATCCCGGAGAACCAGAAAAATATAACAACACTGAAGTGAAATACGCGATTTGCCACACAGCACTTGACATGTATAAATATCTGGTAAACAAGTGATCCTTGAAGCATTAACAACAGCAAATTACATGAAAAATTGCAGACTTGGTTTGATAGAGTCTGTACATGAATCGATCGGGTGCACGGATTTCATATATTGCATGTTTATGTCAGTACAATTATTATTGCTTTTATTGACAGAGGTAAAAGGAATTTATCAAAGCCTAAACGTTGGTTCATAAATTTAATAAAACATTAAATCCATTTAAGTTGTAAAAAATAAAAAGTAACATCAAATTTATGGAGTAGATTATCCGCCAAAAGTATATGTATCTTGATGACATGTTTATATATGGATGTTACTAATCGCTGACTGTTGATTGCATTCATATAGATTTGTTAAAACCGCCATGGCAGGATCTCTCTCGTTCGTTTAAACATATTTTTTTTAAGCTCGATTGCGAAACAAGTTCGAGTCCGCTTCCTGGAAACCAACCAGGGGGCGTGGACGGTAACTTGCATTTTCCCAGTACCGTCCATGAACATACTCAATCAAAACTGAGCCTGCAACATTTTCAATTTTGCCGTGTTGGGCTTTCTTTAGGGATTCTGTATTTATCTATTTTGGTGTCATATGAAGAAATATGATCTCTGGGTTGAGAGGCAGACACCTTAACAACTAGGCCGCCCCCTTCTGTCTCGTTTAATCAATTACTGTATGTACATCCAAAAACTATTTAGAGTTACACATTACATGTGAAACTTTTTCTGATTAAGATACCGTCTATGGCTCAAAGAAATTAATAAAGTTGAAAGCTATTTTTCTAATCTTTATTATATTATTTAAAGAAAGTTTTTAATGAAAAGAATTTATATCCAAAGTCTTTCTTCTGGTCACAATGCTCGGCTGATGCTGGTATCTGAAATAGATTAACATAAAATAAAATAAAATAAAATAAAATAAACAAACAAACAAACAAATAAATAAATAAACAATAAATAAATAAATAAATAAATAAATAAATAAATAAATAAATAAATGAATAGATAAATAAATAAATAAGTAATTATTGAAATGAAATGAAATGACGTGAAATAAAATGAAATGAAATGAAGTGAAAAAAATGAAATGAAATGAATTGAATTGAATTGAATGAATGAACGAACGAACGAACGAACGAACGCACGAACGAACGAACGAACGAACGAATCAATCAATCAATCAATCAATCAATCAATCAATCAATCAATCAATCAATCAATCAATCAATCAATCAATCAATCAAAGAACCTAGCCCTTGATAATAATAATAATAGTATACCGAGCGTATCAAATCGGTTGGTGAAAAATTCTTGAAAATACATTTATATTGATTAAACATCAATCATTAGGATGCAAATCACTTACGTTGTGTAAGTCGAAGTGTAGATCACTTCTTTATGTAAATGTCCATGATACCAAACAGGTTATCATCACCGTCAACAACATCGCTGTATGTAATATATGTATCATCAATGTCATTCCTGGCTTCTGTTATGTCGATTTCATCTTGATCTTGGAGAGCTATTGCTTCTAAGTCTACACTATCGTCATCTGATTTCTATTATGTCTACGATTTTGTCATCTGATTCTATATGTAAGGTATCATCTTGTGTGTCACTGTCTGACATTTCTTCAACTTCACCTATATCTTTATTCACTGAATCATTCTGACTCTTTATCTAGAATGTCACCAAACGTATCCGGGAAATACGATTCAAAGTATCGCTGTTGTTATCGGCTGTTCTGTCTACAATTGAATGAGATGAAATTGGACCAATTTGGTCTTTGTCTAAAACGTCTGCAAACAAATTGCTGTCTTCTACTGTGTAATCATTCTCTGCACTCGTCGGATCGCTTTCGAATACATTCTTTAGTTGTTTGTTCTTTTCTTCTCTTTTCTATAGTTGTTTTAACATGTTCATCAAACATTTGAGAACCTCGTTTGAGATTACAAATACTTCATCCAGATATACATGCATATCGTCTGTAAGTGGAAAACCTGTTTCAGTCGACGGCCGAATGCAATTTGGTGTACTGAAACCTGCTTCTGTATCAATAGCAATCTCTAACATTTCATTTTGATATACTTTATCAATGGCTTCAAATGAAGATGACCTCTCTGCTTTAAAATGTTTTCATTAAGCCTGTACAAAGGAGTGTTAATATTTGGCTCAATCAAATTTGGTGTAGCAATGTCAGCAATTTCTTTTTCATGCATTGGTTTTCGACGTAGATCTACATCATTCTTAATTTCAGATGTGAAAACTGTTCCTATTGCATTGGTAGCAATGTCGTTTTCGATATTTAAAGACTTATTTTCTTTCAGAGGTTTAGTGTCTGATATTCTATCTGTAGCACTTTTGATATCCGTTGGTGCCTTAACCAAAAGATGGTCGACTAGCTTAGCCAGCTGCCAATCAATCTCTTTCATACTTGGAATGTCTCTTGTAAACTTTTCGACACTTTCAGCTACAATATTTTGAACATCTTCACTTTTACTTGCTTTTAGGTCTTTACCTTTGTTTTTTTCTCTCGTGACGAGCGTCTGTGAATCTTCGGGTGGCATGTTTCACTGAAGTTTTCAACTCTTTGCCATTCTTCACACCAAACTTCTCTATAAATATACCACATCCGTTTCCTATACCAATGTGTAATACGCTTTGTCGAACGTGGCACTGATTGGAATGATGATGTCATCATTGTTTGGACTAATGAGGATATCTGTAACAAAAAATAAAGATTTTGAAAAATAAAGTCAAATATAAATTGGCGTATATTAAAATATCGGAAACTTCTTTAACATTTACATTGACCACTAATGAGATAATCGTGAGGTTTATATAGTTTTATCTTACTTTTTCAATGAAAGGAAGTTTGCTATTTTATAAATTCGTTATTAATCTTCCTGACAGGTTATATGACCATATTATAAGGTTATTTGCAATAGCGACTCGAGTTTTATTTCCAAACAGCCGTTTACGTAGGGTCATATAACATGTCAAAAATATAATAATATAACTTATTATATTCCAGAAATGGAAGCGGACTGTATATAATTGACAATGTTTTTTTATATACCCATGAATGAACGCGGACTGTATATGATTGTCAGTGTTTCTATATATACTTATGAATGAACGCGGACTGTATATGATAGCCAACGCTAAATATACATATCAATGAATAAACGCGGACTGTAATAGAGAGCTAATGTTTCAATATATATCCAAAAACTAACGCAGACAGTATACGATGTCCAATGTGTCTATATATTTCTAGGAATGAACACGGACTAAGAGGGTCTTTGTTTTTCGATATATTCAGGAATCACATATAATGAAAAGCTGAACAGTGGTCGTTAAGGAGACAAATGTCAACATATTCAAATATATTGACGCTGATTTAAGAAGGGAACTTTTTTTGTTTCTAATTCAAATAACTATGGGCTCAAGAACATATGGTAGCTGATTTGGTACGCTTTTGTGCGTCGCGGTGGCGCTACCGACAATACGACAAAGTGCCAAATGGCGCGTTGTCGCCTTGTCGTCCTATTTCTAGCGCGGCACGCCAAGCCAAGCCGCACAGTGTCGCAATGTCACATTGTCGCTCGGTTCAAATTGAAAGATTGACTTATAAGCCAAGCGACAGGGCGAAAGTTCGACAACGTGTCGTTTGGGGCTTTGTCGTGTTTTCGCCAGCTTGACACACAAAAGCGTACCAAATAAGCCAGTATAAAAACATTTGCACATGTGTCATTAATAAATGTCAGTAAAGAAAACATTTAAGTATTTTCAGAATAGAAAATTGAAAGCAGGATACCTTAAAAGTTTGGCGTTTACCCAACATATACATGTAATTATATATATGTAACTATACATAAGAAATTATTTAAGCAGGACATAAGTGGAAAGAAACAAACAAAAAAACGAGTGGTAGCAAGGCACAGTGCTCAATGGTAAAACCAGAGCAAGTATAAATAATCGAGTAAGCAATCAAAGTTTTATGTTTTAATTGTACTACTGTACAGTTTCATGATTATAGCAATCATCAGGTACAAATGGTGTTGGTTAAGTTCGGGGTAATAACTCATACTTTTAAGCAGGAGATTAAATTTATCTCTACCACTCTTTGTCATTTCGCCTTCCACTATTGCACTGTTCTTTGACCGAACAATATGCGTGCATGCGAGCGTGCTTGCGAAATATTTGAATATCTCATGCTGTATGTCATGTTATGGTTCTAAGAGATAATTATTAGTACATCGAACAAGTAATAATAATCCATTGTACAACGATCATGTGTTGTATTTCTTAAAATAAGATAAATAAACAACGGAAATTTATTGATTGATACATATTAAATTATTCATTGCCTTTTCCTTTGAATGATAATGTCTGGTCAATATCTGCTGTCTGTGGTTAACAAAATTATCGCTTTAAACAAATGCTAAAATATCTGTTCAAAACAAATACTTTTTGAATGCTTAACATTAAAGCCCCTTCTTTAAAAAGCAGCATAATATTTTGTTCTGTCCCATTTTATTCTATTGACGTACAGTTTTCATGTTGTTTTTTTTTGTTTTGTTTTTTAAAATAACAGAGTCATTCTATGTTACAACTCATTCAAGAATCGACTATTAAATGACAACCTAATTTTAACATTTCATTAGATACAATATAGCATTATGCTATTTAATTTCAGTCCTTAATTAAAAAAAACTCTCATAATTTTAGTACAGTAATTATAATTATTATATTGCAAATTTTCATTTGTCATATAATGTATGAACATTCATCGAGAAAATCTTCATCATCTATATTTCATTGCACTAAGCAGACGATCACACTAAGCAGGAGTAAATGTCCAAATAAGTTTTTTTTTTAAAAAGAAGAAGAAACGAACTGCAAAAAAACAAAAACAGAGAAACTTTTTTTTGCAACAATTGTTATTAAAGATAATTCAGATACACAGAATATTTTTACCTTTAAATGTGCATTTCGATACACGTTGGTTATCATTTTGCGAACTTCCTTCCATTTTGTAGGTACATGTATTGTTAACCTTAAACAGCAGACATATATACGTCTGCGCTGTAAGTTTGCCACATTTCAATCGCGGTTACTACGTTGTTTGTTACATCACAATCAATAAATGCGCCGTCCAATCATATTTCTTGCGACATGTGACGTCATGACGTCATTCCGCAACATACGTTATTTTGTCAAGCGGTGAATCAGTAAAAATTATGTTTTTACACTTACTTTGGCTCAGAATTCAACAAATTAATTCTACACTTGTAAAGTTAGGACAAAGAAGAATTAGTCTTAGAAAAATAAATTTGTCAAATTTGTAACCTTTCATTTAATTTATTTCTAGATTTTATATCGAAACATAAGAAAAAGAACATGGTTATTTTCTATTCAAAAAAGCAATGTCGGATCGTCCTTTGAAAACACGGGAAAAGAACAACAAGAACAAAAATTATGTTTCCTCAACACTAAATAAATAAATAAATAAATTAAATACTTTGATGAATGATAAATTAAAATAATTCCCTAAAACATTTTGTGGTCGACTGGTCAGAAAATTGTCTCAATTTCCTGGAGTATTACGAACGCAGTCCACTTACAGAAACAGTGTCACGTCGCTCAAGCAATCTAATCTGAAGAAAGCTTTAAAGAAACCATAAATGCAGACTAACCTTGTGTGGTTGCCCGAACATTTCATTATATGTTACTAATTATACGAAGAGTTGAAACGAAACAAATACAGATCGCTCAAGAGTTTATTTCGGAAATGAACCGAGGTGAAATTGTAAAACAATCGGCAGAGTAACAAAAATGAAAACTAAACAATAATTTTGACATATAAAAGCAAACGTGTCTTTTTACATAAGGGGAATATAAATTATTGGACTTATTGAAATAACTTTACGAGGGGAGGCAGAGATGATGGGGTGGGAGCAAAATGGTTGATAGCGACAAAATAAATATCAAGCTCCCATATATTAATATAATTACCTTTATGTTAACATATAGAGAAACGGTTGAAATGTAATATTTTATTTTCATATTTTTAATAATTTTGGTCAGACAAATGAGTGAAATGCACTAAACTAAGTCCTGCTTATATTATCAATTGACCGGACAAATTAGCGCATATAGCCAAACCCCATCTCTACATAGAAAGTCGGTCGATACATGGATTTCGTATATTGTTATTCGAAATCTTTCATGTGAGGAAGCCATCCAGCTGGCTTACGTAAGGTCGGTGGTTCTACCCAGGTACCCGCTCGTGCCTGAAATAATGCCCGGAGGGGCACCTGGGGTCTTCCTCCACCAATAAAGCTGGAAAAAAACGACGAAAAATCTCGGCGGGACGCTCAAGGATGGCCCGACTTGAGTGTACGGTCGCCCATATGGGCTTTACGGCTGCGACTTTAAATAAACGCATTAAAAAAAAAAAAAAAAAGAATTATAACCTAAAAATGCCTGTATTGTGTGTGTTATTATTCAAGGGAGGTAAAAGAACTTTATGAAAAACCTGAAAATTAGTTCTTTGATTAAAATAGAACATTAAATCAATTTAAATTGTAAATAAATATCAATATAAATTTGATTAATTATATCAAATTCAGATAATATTTCATACTATGTAACACTGGTTTATTTACATTATCAAGTTTGCATATATACCATTATTTATCAACTATCGTTAGTAGAACCACTGATTAATAGAACGTCTATTGACGGTATTTGTTTTGACTCGTTCACAAAATTGGCAACAAATTTGATGGATGGGAAATTAATTTTATTAGTCTGTCTCAAACCAGTACCTCTCTGCCATGATCATGCATAGACATGTATATCAATGAATTTTGTCGTAGAAGACATTATGCACGCATCTGGTTGTAGCTGACAGCAAACCGGAAGCATTTTTTGTTGCATGCTTTGTTGACGTTTTCATAACTTAAACTTCGAAAGCATTAGCTACTTATTCAGAACTAAATGTACACAATGAACAGACTCTAATTTGCTTAACAAATTCAAATTTTACCCTGTAATCACTAAATTTGATATCTTACATTTCTCAGAAATTCTCAAAACAAAATACACCGTTGCCTTGTTTGATGATACAGAAAGTGAATTCTATGTGGCAGGATAAAATACACCCACAGCCTTGTTCGATTATACTGAAAGTGTTTCCTGTGTGGGAGAATTAAATATGCCCGAAGCATTGTTCGATGATACCGAAAGTGTATTCTGCGTGGCAGAATAAAAGAGGCCCACAACCTTATTCTATGATACTGAAAGTGTAATCTATGTGGCAGAATAAAATACACCCACAGCCTTGCTCTATAATACTGAAAGTGTATACTATATAGTAGAATAAAATACACCCACATCCTTGTTCTATAATACTGAAAGTGTATTCTATATGGAAGAATAAAGTACGCCCGCAGCCTTGTTCGAGAATACTGAAAGTGTATTCTATGTGGCAGAATAAAATAATCCCGCAGCCTTGTTCGATTATACTGAAAGAGTATTCTATGTGGCAGAATAAAATTTCTTTTCTTACTCCAGTTTGGTTTTCTTTGTATGTACATCTATGGATGTTTACATGCGCATTTAAGGACTAGTATATGACTCCACTTTATGTACAGTTTCATTTTTTTCTTAGAAAAAGTTTCTTCTACTTATATGCATATTTCCAATTTTCCAATTTGCGTTAAGTCATCTTATATTTCCTATTCCGTTTAGTTTTTTACGGTTTATTGTATGACCATTTCTGTTAAGTATGCCCATATATGTGTATTTCCGTTGTATGTGTATATGTGTTGAGGTTGTCCATGTATTGTATTCCTGTGTATTTCCGTTTGCTTGTTGTGTATTTCTGTGAATTTCCGTTAAGTCTGTCATTGTTGTGTATTTCCGTTAAGTATATGCATTTTTGTTAAGGTTGTCCATATATGCCTATTCTTGTGTATTTCCGTTACGTCTAGACATGTTGTGTATTCCTGTGTTTTTCCGTTAAGTATATGTACATCCATGTATGTGTCTTCCTGTGTATTTCCGTTAAAGTCTGTCCATGTTGTGCATTTGTGTATTTCCGTTTCGTATGTCCATGCATGTGTATTTCTGTGTGTTTCCGTTTATAATATGTATTGCTGTTAAGTCTGTCCATGTTGTGTATTTCTGTTACGTCTGTTTATATATATGTATTTCTGTGTATTTCCGCTATGTCTGTCCATGTATGTGTAATTTATGTGTATTCCGTTTAATATTATCTGCTGTTGCGTTATGTTCGTATGTTTTTATCCATTCATTCTCTAAAGCTGTATGTTCTGTTCAGTCATTAGTATGTTAAGTTATCGGGGAATCTAACTTGCGACCCATTGATTCGTAGACAGTCAAGTCAGTGTTACCACTGCACCATAGCGCCCGCTCTGTTTTTTTTTTTGGGGGGGGGGGGGGAAGTCCTATATACATTATCTTTTCAATGGCTAACAAATAAGTTGTACAACTTAATCATGGTAGCCAACCCACGTGACATTTGGGAATATTTTAGAGATATTTCCGACTTTAAGACGAAAATCGTAGTATAGACGGTCATTTCAGCTCAAATCTCGCCAATTCCCGCTGGCCCCTTTTAGGCTCAGCGTCAATTCCGCAGAACCCCATATGGTTGGATGAGTTAGGGGTCTGACCGTGTACCGCTGGTGAAGGTGTATGTCCGTTGGGAATATTTTCCCGGTGTTAAGCCCAAAATCGAAATGTAAATGATCATTTTAGCTCATATCTCACATTTTCTATATGTTGGGATTCTGAGAGGTTCAAACCATGTGTGCGCTGGTTAAGGTTGTCTGCTAGAAAAACACTGGTATTCTGCCGAAGAAACAAACTGAGAATGATCCTTTCAGCTCATAGCTTGACATTGCTGGCTGGACACAAAAAGCCCATTTGGGAATACTCTGATTTTCTGTAAACAATAAGCCGATAAAAGTGTCATATCTACTCACGTTTTCAACTTACGGAAATCACGAATTTACGATTTTAACTTTATGAATTCACAACTTCATCTTTATAAATATACGATTTCAACTGCACGAGTTCATTATTTCAACTTTCAAATCACGAATTTACGATTTTAACGTCATGAATTCGTTATTTCAACTGCACGAGTTCACGAATTTAACTTCATGAATTCACGATTATATCTCTTCCTGATTTCACGAATTCAACTTCTTCTCTTCCTGATTTCACGAATTCAACTTCACGTTTTCAACTTACGGAAATCACGAATTTACGATTTTAACTTTATGAATTCACAACTTCATCTTTATAAATATACGATTTCAAAC